>NW_025231239.1:0-1075 GCF_018294505.1 Triticum aestivum
CAGTTACAGACTAGTTCTTGTGTAGTTGCATTCGATTTTTTCCATTCTACTTCACTATACATCTCCATATGAGATCCAATTACTTGTAGGGAAATGCAAGAGACCTCATTTATGATGATGCACTATGTCCATAGCTGGGACTTTGTGTATTTTCTCGAAATGCGTTTGTCGAGTGCTCATTAAGAAAGTTTCTATACAACATTCTGAACGAACTCCTTAAGAAAGTTCTCCAAAAGTTCCCTATGAAAGAATCCTTTGAAGCATCTGGTCGTCAAAAATGTTTTAACTACTTGTGGAGCCAAAACGGACTCCGTATGAGTCAGATATCCATGTCTCAGTTAACACTGCGCAAAACTGATTCCGAACGACAGTTACAAACTAGTTCTTGTGTAGTTGCATTTGATTTTTTCCATTCTACTTCACTAAACATCTCCATATGAGATCCAATTACTTGTAGGGAAATGCAAGAGACCTCAGTTATGATGATGCACTAGGTCCATAGCTGGGTCTTTGTGTATGTTCTCGAAATGCGTTTGTCGAGTGCTCATTAAGAAAGTTTCTATACAAGTTTCTGAACGAACTCCTTAAGAAAAGTTCTCCAAAAGTTCCCTATGAAACAATCCTTTGAAGCATCTGGTCGTCACAAATGTTTTGACTACTTGTGGAGCCAAAACGGACTTCGTTTGAGTCAGATATCCATGTTTCAGTCAACACTAGGCAGAACTGATTCCGAACGACACTTACAGACTAGTTGTTGTGTAGTTGCATTCGATTTTTTCCATTCTACTTCAATAGACATCTCCATATGAGATCCAATTACTTGTATGAAAATCCAAGAGACCTCAGTTATGATGATGCACTACGTCCATAGCTGGGACTTTGTGTATGTTCTCAAAATGCGTTTGTCGAGTGCTCATTAAGAAAGTTCCTATACAAGTTTCTGAACGAACTCCTTAAGAAAAGTTTTCCAAAAGTTCCCTATAAAAGAATCCTTTGAAGCATCTGGTCGTTTTGACTACTTCTGGAGCCAAAACGGACTCCGTATGAGTCAAATATCCATGTTTCAGTTAACACC
>NW_025231239.1:2193-3027 GCF_018294505.1 Triticum aestivum
GTTTCAGTCAACACTACGCAGAACTGATTCCGAACGACACTTACAGACTAGTTCTTGTGTAGTTGCATTCGATTATTTCCATTCTACTTCAATAGACATCTCCATATGAGATCCAATTACTTGTATGAAAATGCAAGAGACCTCAGTTATGATGATGCACTAGGTCCATAGCTGGGACTTTGTGTATGTTCTCAAAATGCGTTTGTCGAGTGCTCATTAAGAAAGTTCCAATACAAGTTTCTGAACGAACTCCTTAAGAAAAGTTCTCCAAAAGTTCCCTATGAAAGAATCCTTTGAAGCATCTGGTCGTCACCAATGTTTTAACTACTTCTGGAGCCAAAACGGACTCCGTATGAGTCAAATATCCATGTTTCAGTTAACACTGCGCAAAACTGATTCCGAATGACAGTTACAGACTAGTTCTTGTGTAGTTGCATTCGATTTTTTCCATTCTACTTCACTATACATCTCCATATGAGATCCAATTACTTGTAGGGAAATGCAAGAGACCTCATTTATGATGATGCACTTGGTCCATAGCTGGGACTTTGTGTATTTTCTCGAAATGCGTTTGTCGAGTGCTCATTAAGAAAGTTTCTATACAAGATTCTGAACGAACTCCTTAAGAAAGTTCTCCAAAAGTTCCCTATGAAAGAATCCTTTGAAGAATCTGGTCGTCAAAAATGTTTTAACTACTTGTGGAGCCAAAACGGACTCCGTATGAGTCAGATATCCATGTCTCAGTTAACACTGCGCAAAACTGATTCCGAACGACAGTTACAAACTAGTTCTTGTGTAGTTGCATTCGATTTTTTCCATTCTACTTCACTAAAC
>NW_025231239.1:7834-8095 GCF_018294505.1 Triticum aestivum
TGGGACTTTGTGTATGTTCTCGAAATGTGTTTGTCGAGTGCTCATTAAGAAAGTTTCTATACAAGTTTCTGAACGAACTCCTTAAGAAAAGTTCTACAAAAGTTCCCTATGAAAGAATCTTTTGAAGCATCTGGTCGTCACAAACGTTTTAACTACTTGTGGAGCCAAAACGGACTCCGTATGAGTCAGATATCCATGTCTCAGTTAACACTGCGCAAAACTGATTCCGAATGACAGTTACAGACTAGTTCTTGTGTAGTT
>NW_025231239.1:8245-11742 GCF_018294505.1 Triticum aestivum
CATTCGATTTTTTCCATTCTACTTCACTATACATCTCCATATGAGATCCAATTACTTGTAGGGAAATGCAAGAGACCTCATTTATGATGATGCACTAGGTCCATAGCTGGGACTTTGTGTATTTTCTCGAAATGCGTTTGTCGAGTGCTCATTAAGAAAGTTTCTATACAAGATTCTGAACGAACTCCTTAAGAAAGTTCTCCAAAAGTTCCCTATGAAAGAATCCTTTGAAGCATCTGGTCGTCAAAAATGTTTTAACTACTTGTGGAGCCAAAACGGACTCCGTATGAGTCAGATATCCATGTCTCAGTTAACACTGCGCAAAACTGATTCCGAACGACAGTTACAAACTAGTTCTTGTGTAGTTGCATTCGATTTTTTCCATTCTACTTCACTAAACATCTCCATATGTGATCCAATTACTTGTAGGGAAATGCAAGAGACCTCAGTTATGATGATGCACTAGGTCCATAGCTGGGTCTTTGTGTATGTTCTCGAAATGCGTTTGTCGAGTGCTCATTAAGAAAGTTTCTATACAAGTTTCTGAACGAACTCCTTAAGAAAAGTTCTCCAAAAGTTCCCTATGAAACAATCCTTTGAAGCATCTGGTCGTCACAAATGTTTTGACTACTTGTGGAGCCAAAACGGACTTCGTCTGAGTCAGATATCCATGTTTCAGTCAACACTAGGCAGAACTGATTCCGAACGACACTTACAGACTAGTTGTTGTGTAGTTGCATTCGATTTTTTCCATTCTACTTCAATAGACATCTCCATATGAGATCCAATTACTTGTATGAAAATCCAAGAGACCTCAGTTATGATGATGCACTACGTCCATAGCTGGGACTTTGTGTATGTTCTCAAAATGCGTTTGTCGAGTGCTCATTAAGAAAGTTCCTATACAAGTTTCTGAACGAACTCCTTAAGAAAAGTTTTCCAAAAGTTCCCTATAAAAGAATCCTTTGAAGCATCTGGTCGTTTTGACTACTTCTGGAGCCAAAACGGACTCCGTATGAGTCAAATATCCATGTTTCAGTTAACACCGCCCAAAACTGATTCCGAACGACAGTTACAGACTAGTTTTTGTGTAGTTGCGTTCGATTTTTTCCTTTCTATTTCACTGAACATCTCCATATGAGATCCAATTACTTGTAGGGAAATGTAAGAGACCTCAGTTATGGTGATGCACTAGGTCCATAGCTGGGTCTTTGTGTATGTTCTCAAAATGCGTTTGTCGGGTGCTCATTAAGAAAGTTTCTATACAAGTTTCTGCACGAACTCCTTAAGAAAAGTTCTCCAAAAGTTCCCTATGAAACAATCCTTTGAAGCATCTGGTCGTCACAAATGTTTTGACTACTTGTGGAGCCAAAACGGCCTTCGTATGAGTCAGATATCCATGTTTCATTCAACACTACGCAGAACTGATTCCGAACGACACTTACAGACTAGTTCTTGTGTAGTTGCATTCGATTATTTCCATTCTACTTCAATAGACATCTCCATATGAGATCCAATTACTTGTATGAAAATGCAAGAGACCTCAGTTATGATGATGCACTAGGTCCATAGCTGGGACTTTGTGTATGTTCTCAAAATGCGTTTGTCGAGTGCTCATTAAGAAAGTTCCTATACAAGTTTCTGAACGAACTCCTTAAGAAAAGTTCTCCAAAAGTTCCCTATGAAAGAATCCTTTGAAGCATCTGGTCGTCAAAAATGTTTTAACTACTTCTGGAGCCAAAACGGACTCCGTATGAGTCAAATATCCATGTGTCAGTTAACACTACGCAAAACTGATTCCGAATGACAGTTACAGACTAGTTCTTGTGTAGTTGCATTCGATTTTTTCCATTCTACTTCACTATACATCTCCATATGAGATCCAATTACTTGTAGGGAAATGCAAGAGACCTCATTTATGATGATGCACTTGGTCCATAGCTGGGACTTTGTGTATTTTCTCGAAATGCGTTTGTCGAGTGCTCATTAAGAAAGTTTCTATACAAGATTCTGAACGAACTCCTTAAGAAAGTTCTCCAAAAGTTCCCTATGAAAGAATCCTTTGAAGCATCTGGTCGTCAAAAATGTTTTAACTACTTGTGGAGCCAAAACGGACTCCGTATGAGTCAGATATCCATGTCTCAGTTAACACTGCGCAAAACTGATTCCGAACGACAGTTACAAACTAGTTCTTGTGTAGTTGCATTCGATTTTTTCCATTCTACTTCACTAAACTTCTCCATATGAGATCCAATTACTTGTAGGGAAATGCAAGAGACCTCAGTTATGATGATGCACTAGGTCCATAGCTGGGTCTTTGTGTATGTTCTCGAAATGCGTTTGTCGAGTGCTCATTAAGAAAGTTTCTATACAAGTTTCTGAACGAACTCCTTAAGAAAAGTTCTCCAAAAGTTCCCTATGAAACAATCCTTTGAAGCATCTGGTCGTCACAAATGTTTGGACTACTTGTGGTGCCAAAACGGACTTCGTTTGAGTCAGATATCCATGTTTCAGTCAACACTAGGCAGAACTGATTCCGAACGACACTTACAGACTAGTTGTTGTGTAGTTGCATTCGATTTTTTCCATTCTACTTCAATAGACATCTCCATATGAGATCCAATTACTTGTAGGGAAATGCAAGAGACCTCAGTTATCATGATGCACTAGGTCCATAGCTGGGACTTTGTGTACGTTCTCGAAATGCGTTTGTCGAGTGCTCATTAAGAAAGTTTCTATACAAGTTTCTGAACGTACTCCTTAAGAAAAGTTCTCCAACAGTTCCATATGAAAGAATCCTTTGAAGCATCTGGTCGTCACAAACGTTTTGACTACTTGTGGAACCAAAACGGACTCCGTATGAGTCAGATATCCATGTTTCAGTTAACACTGCGCAAAACTAATTCCGAACGACACTTACAGACTAGTTCTTGTGTAGTTGCATTCAATTTTTTCCATTCTACTTCACTAAACATCTCCATATGAGATCCAATTACTTGTAGGGAAATGCAAGAGACCTCAGTTATGATGATGCACTAGGTCCATAGCTAGGACTTTGTGTATGATCTTGAAATGCGTTTGTCGAGTGCTCATTAAGAAAGTTCCTATACAAGTTTCTGAACGAACTCCTTAAGAAAAGTTCTCCAAAAGTTCCCTATGAAAGAATCCTTTGAAGCATCTGGTCGTCACAAATGTTTTGACTACTTGTGGAGCCAAAACGGACTCCGTATGAGTCAAATATCCATGTTTCAGTTAACACTGCGCAAAACTGATTCCGAACGTCAGTTACGGACTAGTTCTTGTGTTGTTGCATTCGATTTTTTTCCATTCTACTTCACTAAACATCTCCATATGAGATCGAATTACTTGTAGGAAAATGCAAGAGACCATATATTTATGATGATGCACTAGGTCCATAGCTGGGACTTTGTGTATGTTCTCGAAATGTGTTTGTCGAGTGCTCATTAAGAAAGTTTCTATACAAGTTTCTGAACGAA
>NW_025231240.1:0-11739 GCF_018294505.1 Triticum aestivum
GGCGCGGCAGCGGGCTCCGGCGACGCAAATCGGCAGCGGCATGGCAGCGGCGAGGCGGCGGCTGCGGCGGTTGGCGGGGCTGCGGCGGCGGCGACTTGTGGAGGAGGGGGTCGGGCGGCGCATTATAAAGGGCCGGGGGGGCGTCCGACTTGGGCAGGGGGTCGGCCGCGGCCGCGTAGCCGCGACGGCTCGAACTTCGGTGGAGTCCGGATTGGGCACGCGCGAGGGAGGCGGCGGCGCTGCTGGGCCGGCTGGGCTTCGGCCCAGTTCGGTCCAGTACTTAAAAAAACATTTTTACAGAAAATAAAATAAACCAAATAAAATAAAAATATACTATAGGCATATAATATATCAAAATTTTCAGAAAAAGATTTTCTACCACATGAACATTTTTCTAGCGTCAAATAAAATCCACAAAAATTTAAATAAAGCAAAGAGTGCTTCTGATTCATTTAAAAACCAAAAAAATATTTTAAAATACCAAAATAATTTCAAATTTATTTCTCTCCAATTTTCTACTGTAGGGAATCATTTTACCCTATTTTCCATATATTTTTATTTTTGGAGAAAAATAATTTGAATAAAAACCAAATAACTTCAAATTGAAAAATAATTTCAAAGGGACTTTAAATTTGATTCTTTTAAACTTCCAACTCATATTTCATACGATTTGAAGAAGTCTTGTTATCTTCTCTCATGAAAATCATTGAGTTGCATAAAGTTTCTGAATTTGAAATATTTCCAAATGAAATTCAAATATTTTCAAAAACCCTTTTCATTTATTTAAATGGAAGAAGTCATATCATCTTCTCTCTAGGGTTTTGTATTTGAAAAGAATTTGAATTCATGGAGATCAGAATGCAAAGTGAAAGTTTGGGAAAGTCATTTCATTCCCTCTCATTTAACTTTCAAAAAGTTTTAAATTTCACTTAATTTCACACAAGCAACCACACCACAATCAAACAATCAATCAAAACTATTTATTTAATAGAGAAAATTATGTTTTTGATCCCTCAAGTTCACCAAAAGTCTACTTCTGGCCCCTCAAGAATTTTTGGGCAACATTTGGTCCCTCAAGTCTCAAAACCGGAGAAGTTTTGTCCAAAACCGGAGAAAGTGGTATTGACGTTAACGTGTCACTGGTTTTTGAATCCTGTCGTGGAATTGTCACGGTAGATGTCCTCGAGCTAGGACTTAGTCGTGGAGCCATCGCAACTAGGAAGCTTGAAGGGGTTGTGTGGGACAAGGAACACGAGGGTTTATACTGGTTCGGCCCCTTACGGTGAAGGTAAAAGCCTACGTCCAGTCGGGGTGGTATTGATTAGGGTTACGATCACCAGGGAGCTAAACTGCTATGTCCGGCTCTCGACGAGATTGTTGACCTCCCTAAACCGCTGCCGAGTCATCCCTTTATATAGGGAGGCTGACGCCCAGCGGCCCTTAGAGTCCCGGCCGGCTCATCAGAGTGTCCGGCTCGGACTCTCAACTATACTTGCCTTACACTACAAGTTCTACCATAATAATGATTGTAACTACGGGCCTTAAGCCATATCCGGGTCTCAGCCCATCTCTGGCCCATCGTCTTCAAGCTTGGCTCCGGGCTTCTGGCAACGACCATATGAGTAACCCGGCCCCTCCTGGCGGGTGACTATAAGGTCTATATCCTCAACATTAGGCCCCAGATTGATTTGAGCCGGCTCATGTCAATCTTCAACTCTGCCGACAGAAAAAATCTCCGGTTTACCATTCATGTGAAGGCCATAACCCGGCGTGACGTCATCCTCTGGACTCCGGATAATCCGCCGTGACGTCATCTTCCATTAAGCCCGTTTTTACTCCACCAGATCCGCAACGGATCTTTGCTTTTACTGCCATTCCAAAAATCGAGGCGTCGTGGGGGGAGATAACCACGCCGTGGCCTCCTTGAATCTCGCGCCCACTTATGACCTTGCCTTATAAATAGGCCGGCCCGACGTGCTCCTCTCACGCTCTCTTCTTCCTCCTCGCGCCGCTGCCTTTCTCACTGAGCTCACACTCCGCCGACATCGTCTCGCCTCCGGTCTTCGTCAACCTTGGCCGCTGCATCACCCTGACTCGGACCAGATAAACGGCGGCGACTCCCGCACTTCTTCAGCTCCGGTAAGTTCTCACCACCCCATAGAATAGATTTGCAGTAGGGTTCGCCGTGTTCTTCGTGTTCATCGCCACTGCCACAAGCTTCGATAGTTCTCGTAGTCACTGCCCTTGTTTGATCCTTAGCCTTGTATAGAACTAGTGCGGCAGTTGTTTAGGCCTCACTTTAAATGCCAGCCGATCTCTTTCCACTGTATAGATGCTTCGTTCGAGCTCAAGAACGTCCGCTCGTCTGTTTCTAGGGATAGAAAAATTTCATTTCACCCGACCAATTTGATCCAAAAAAGTTACTGCAATATGTGAAACCTGTTTTACCACACTTAGTAAAAACTGCAACCATTGAATCTTGGCGGCTTACGATTCCGGGTTAAAGAACCCACGCGCTGTAGAATCCTCCGGTTTAAAGAAAACCATGCTTCGTAGATTCCTCCGGCTTAACTGTGATAAGGCCGTAGATCATCAACTTATTCTGAATGCCCCTGCGGCTTAAGTAACCCACTGTACCTGAATATATATCATTAGTCCCCTTCATAAGCCGCCACCTTATTTTTGAACTATAGATCTCCGGCTTATAATTAACCCGGACATTTTTCCTTTCTGACATAGATTACCAATTTTCACCATGCCTCCCAAGGCTCCCATCACTTGCAACTGGATGAGGTCCAACGTCACCAACGAGACCCTAGCCAGTTTTGTTAAGTCCGGATATTTACCTAAGAAGGAAATCATGTCCTACCGTGCCCCTGACCCGTCAGAAGAGAGACCACAGCCAAAGGACGGGGAGGTAGTGATTTTCGCAGATCATATGAGCCGGGGCTTCGCACCACCCGGCTCAAAGTTTTTCAGGGACGTGCTCAACTTCTTTGACTTGCGGCCTTAAGATATAGGACCCAACTCCGTATCCAACATCTGCAATTTCCAAGTCTTTTGCGAAGTGTACCTTGGAGAAGAGCCTAGTCTGCTGCTCTTCAGAGAGCTGTTTTACTTAAACCGCCAGAATGAGTGCGCCAACGGGCCGAGTCTGGAGTTAGGTGGCATTTCCATCCAGCGGCGTAGGGACTGTCTTTTCCCTTACGCAGAGCCGCCGAGCCACCCCAAGGACTAGAACATGACTTGGTTCTACTGCCAAGACACGGCCCCGGCTGACGAAAGCCCGCTGCCCGGCTTTCGCCCAACACGTCTAGAGCCGACTCACCCACTGTCGGACAAGCTGACTCCAGCGGAGCGCCAGCCTCTGCTTCCTACTATCAACAAAATCAAGGCCCTCCTGGGCAACGGTCTGAACGGAATCGACCTGGTCCGGGTCTGGATCTCATGGCGGGTGATCCCATTAAGCCGCCGCCCCGGCTTAATGTGTGAGTACACTGGGCGAAAGGATGACCCTCAGAGGCACAGCCGCAATGATCTTCCAGAAGACGTTGCAGAGGAGGAGACCAAGGCTCTTTTAAACGAGAGCCTGGCAGACTGTGGAAGGACCGGGCTAGCCCCCTTCTGCAAGACCAATCCAGCCCCAGCGGTAAGCCGCTGACTTTAACTTTTTATCTTCGTCTGCATATAACCTTCATCCAAACCTGTTGTAAGAATTCCTCATTGTATTTTTCAGGCTGATGATAAGTTCTGGCGGGTCAAGTATGACCATGAGGCGGCCAAGAAAGCCAAGAAGGCAAAGAAAGCCGCCAAGAAAGCCGCCCCTTGCAAAAAAGGAAGCAGGCCTACTGCTTCGGAGCTGATGCAATTAAGCGACAGCTCCGAGTCAGAGGTAACCCTTAAGCCTTTAAATTCTTGCTGTATTTGTTGTTTGTTGCTGTCCGCCTTATCAACACTTGCTCATTGACAGGATGACACCGGCGCCAGTAACCCGGTGGTTGAAGAGGTAATGTCACTTTCCTCCGACTCAGAGCCCTTGCCACAGCTGAAAGTCCGAAGGGTAACCCGGAAAGTAAGCTTTTCACATTCTTTAGCTCATCAAGACCCTCAATTTCTTTTGAAGCGACAGGTTCACGAAAGCCGGCGTCACACCCGGACCAACAAGGACACCGACCTCTCCGCCGGGTTACCCGACGCAACAAGGAAGCGCCGAACTGAGGTTATTTCCCACTTGCACCCTTTTCACCCGTTGGCGGGTGTTACCCGTCAGCCACTCAACTCTTCTGACTCCAATTATCAGGAGACCTCCCCCTCTTCGGGTGACTCCATGCAGTCAAATCTGCCGGCTTTCAAGACCACGCCCGGGTAACAACAATCATCTCATGTTGTTCTGATCTTTACTCATATGCTTTGTACTAACCTTTGTTGTTCTTTCAGTGCCCAAGCAAAGCTCACCAAGAGGGTGAAGAAGACCAAGTCGGCCGGAGTGCCGTATTTGCCTGAGCCGGCGGTGACAGTCCAAGAACCGCCAGCTGCCTCCGCCCCCGAAGCCGCCACTCCAATGGACACGGCACTTGAAGCCACCGCCCCAACTACCAAGGCAACGACCGAAGCTTCGGTTAACCCGGAGGCCTCTGGCTCAGCTCCACCAGCAGACGACCCGGACGGAGTACGTTGAGCCGGGGAGACCGACCGTGTTGGCCAAATGCTCCGCTAAGGGGGAGTTGCTGCAGCCCCACCGGGTGAACCTGGACCTCTCCGACTACACCAACTTGAGCATTGGAGAGCTCGTCTCTGGCTACATCAGCCAGGTGCACAAGAGCCGGGACGCTGAGGTCGCCATGGTAAACCAGATCCAACAAAAATCTGAGGTATCCTTCTATTGTCTTCTTACTTACTGCATAGTTACCTTTGCCATGCTAGCCCCCAAGTCGACGACTTATGATTTGAATATGTTGTAGACTTAGGTTCCGGCTTACTCAATTGAGCCGGCAGTATGTAGATAGATACGTTCAATATGCATTAGCCCCCAAGTGCCAAGTGTCTTTGCTTGGAAAGCGCTTGGGACTTATATAATGACTGTTAATAACCCGAAAATTTATTCAGGCTGTTAGCAAGAAGCTAGAGTCGTACCTTGCGGATCTCAAGAGCCGGCTGAAGACGCAGGAGATGGAGACCCGGAAGGCAAACGCCAAGTTTGTCTCCAGCATCGCCGCTCAAGAAAAGCTGAAGACAGAATTTGATGCTGAGCGGAAGGCCTGGGCTGAAGAGAAGGCCGCACTGGTGACCCGGGCAGAACAGGCGGAGAAGACTCTCTCTGAGAAGACCGCCGAGCTCACCAGCCTAAAGCGCCAGGTTTCCCAAATGGTGGCCGCCATCTTCGGTAAGTCGCCTCTCCGACTTTCATCAATGTCAGAATGTTTATGTCTCAGTATTCATCCTTGCCACCGGCTTATCTGATTCTGTTAACCAGGCCCCAGAAGTGCCAACCTCAACCAGAGCGTGGTCACCAAGCTCAAGGCCGTGTATACCCTGGTGGAACAGCTCTACACCGGGTCACAGCGTGCCTTAGCTGTGGTGGCCCTATCCAACGAGGTGCCAACTCATCTGGCTGAAGTCCTGCGCCGGCTCGCCGTTCTGCCTCAGCGGATCCAAGAGTTGCGACGGGCCTCCGCGAGAGCCGGAGCAATCGCCGCGCTGAGCCGGGCCAAGGCATTCCTGCCGGAGCTAGACCCGGCAGACATCGCCCTGGGTTATCCAAGCCTGAAGGAAGACGGCTCAGCTTTTGATCAGAAGGACTTCGCGGCGTGCGTGAAGGCTGTACGCCCGGTGGCCACCCTCATCGGGAATGACACAGATCTGACCAAGTACCAGCCGGGTTATGACGCGGAGAATCAGAGGATTCCAACCCCTCGCTATGAAGCCCTCAACTTGATCCCGCCGGCTCGTCAGCACACCTTCGCCCCAGAGATCGACCCGGCCGGGTTAATTGACGAAGAAGCCCAGTTCGAGGCTCTCAGCGGCATCGACTGGAAGTCATCAACCTTCCAAGTCTTGGGATCAGGCGGAGGAGAGGACAGGAACGAGCCGGAGACTTCCACTCAGCGGGCATCGTAACTTGGCTGTCGGTTTACCAAACAATGCTCCACCCTTGTTAGATTTGATGAGTTTTTGTAATAGAGTAGGTGCAACAGTTCATCTCTGCCGTGCCATCGTGCACGTATTGAATGCGAAAGTCCTTTGAAATTGTCGCTTTGATGTTTCTCCGGGTCATAATCATCCCTTCGTTTTTCTCAACCTTAAAGAGGTGCCTTTAAGTATCCTGCATAGAAAGGAAAATCACAAGTCTCGAGGCGGCTTACCGCCCTGAGAATCAGGTGTTTTGGATAGATAACCCGGAATATGAATCAAAAAAGACTGGTCCTCCATTATATCCTTAACACAGCCATAATAATGCACTTAGCAGTCTGTGAGCATACTTCCGGTTTAGATAACCCGTGTAACAAGGTTGGTATCTTAACTCCGACTTACCTGTCGTAATGACACCCATGGTGGTCAAAGTTAAGCCGGTAAAGTGAGACCCGGCCGTACACACCTTGACATAATCAGAGTAAGCTTGTGATAAAGCAGAGGAACTTTAGGGGCTTCCGGTTCGAATACGACCAGAGACCCGGCCCAAAGGGGTTAAGCCATGATTCGGATACGATCATATAGCCCCCAGTGGGTGTGGCGATGCCAATCAAGAGGGTACCGACAGCTATGTTCTCTTTGGTTCGAATACGACCCATGTTTGAAAAGGAAGCCCCCAAGTGATTTCAAGAATTGTTTAACGATGCTGATTCGAATACGATCCACGTCGGTTCTCAGAGGGGTTAAACTATGATTCAAATATGACCAAAGATAACCTCCCAATGAGCTCGGCACTTTGCCAATCAAATGGGTATCGACAGCTATGTTCTCTTTGGTTCGAATACGACCCATGTTTGAACAGGAAGCCCCCAAGTGACTTTACTGCTTACGACTCGATTCGAATACGATCATAAGCCGGATCCTCCTTTAAGCCATCATGTAATCTTGTAATAAAAACAACACGTGCATATTTGGAGGAGAAAATAGGACAGAGGTCCTGCTTTATTGCTTCATCATAATATATACATGTCTGAGAGAAATATGTACACCACGAGAGCCGGTGGCTCAAGTGTAGTAAGGCCGAAGCTGAGCTATGTTCCACGGCCGACGGGTCTCCTCCTCCGACTTACGTGAATCTTTGTGCTCCCGAATGTCGATGAGGTAATATGACCCGTTGTGCAAGTTCTTGCTGACCACAAAGGGCCCTTCCCAAGGCGGGGATAACTTGTGCGCATCTGTTTGATCCTGGATGAGCCGGAGCACGAGGTCGCCTTCCTGGAAGACCCGGGATTTGACCCGGCGGCTATGATAACGGCGCAGGTCTTGTTGGTAAATCGCTGAACGGGCTGCTGCCACATCACGCTGTTCATCCAACAAGTCAAGAGCATCTTGGCGCGCCTGTTCATTATCCGTCTCCACATAAGCCGCCACGCGAGGTGAGTCGTGACGGATGTCACTGGGGAGGACTGCTTCTGCTCCATAAACCATGAAGAAAGGCGTGAAGCCTGTAGACCTGTTAGGAGTAGTATTGATGCTCCATAACACGGAGGGCAACTCCTCCACCCAACAACCCGGCGTCCGTTGCAAAGGGACCAAAAGCCGGGGCTTGATGCCCTTCAGAATCTCCTGATTAGCTCTCTCAGCTTGACCATTGGATTGAGGATGAGCCACTGAGGAAACATCAAGCCGGATATGCTCTCGTTGACAAAACTCTTCCATGGCGCCTTTGGAGAGATTGGTGCCATTGTCAGTTATAATGCTGTGCGGAAAACCAAAGCGGAAAATCACCTTTTTCATAAATTGAACCGCCGTGGCTGCATCGCACTTGCTAACTGGCTCAGCTTCCACCCACTTTGTGAATTTGTCCACTGCCACCAAGAGGTGGGTCTTCTTATCCTTGGACCTTTTAAAAGGCCCAACCATATCAAGCCCCCAGACCGCAAAGGGCCAAGTGATTGGGATCATTCTCAACTCCTGAGCCGGCACGTGAGCCCGTCGTGAGAACCTTTGGCAACCATCACATTTACTGACCAAGTCCTCTGCATCAGCATGAGCCGTAAACCAATAAAAACCATGACGGAAAGCCTTGGCCACAAGGGATTTTGAGCCGGCATGATGGCCACAATCCCCTTCATGGATCTCACGCAAGATCTCCTGACCTTCCTCAGGGGAGATACAACGCTGATATGCCCCTGTAACACTGCGATGATGCAACTCGCCATTGATAACGATCATTGACTTAGCCCGCCGGGTTATTTGCCTGGCCAAAGTTTCATCCTCAGGCAACTCTCCCCGAGTTATATAAGCCAGATATGGTATTGTCCAGTCTGGTATGACATGAAGAGCCGCCACCAGTCGTGCCTCCGGGTCA
This sequence comes from Triticum aestivum, assembly GCF_018294505.1. Lineage (NCBI taxonomy): Eukaryota > Viridiplantae > Streptophyta > Magnoliopsida > Poales > Poaceae > Triticum > Triticum aestivum. Next base: position 8,501 of record NW_025231240.1, read on the forward strand.
GGGACAGCCAAGTCTTCCTCTGTAGGCAACTTAACCGAAGGGTTATACAGGACGTCCAGGAAAGTGTTAGGCGGCACCGGCTTTCGCTGAGAGCCGAGCCGGCTTAGAGCATCAGCCGCCTCGTTCTTCCTGCGATCAATGTGCTCTACCTGGTAGCCCTGAAAGTGCCCAGCAATTGCATCAACCTCGCGGCGATAAGCCGCCATGAGAGGATCTTTAAAATCCCACTTGCCTGATACTTGTTGAGCCACCAAGTCTGAGTCACCAAAGCACCTTACCCGGCTCAAGCTCATCTCCTTAGCCATCCGAAGACCGTGGAGCAAGGCCTCGTACTCAGCCGCGTTGTTAGTGCAAGGAAACATCAGCTGTAGCACATAATGGAACTTGTCACCTTTAGGGGACGCCAATACAACGCCAGCCCCCGAGCTCTCCAACTGCCTGGACCCATCGAAGTGAATGGTCCAATATGTGTTATCCGGCTTTTGTTTAGGCACTTGTGACTCTGTCCAATCATTGATGAAATCCACCAAGGCCTGAGATTTAACCGCAGTGCGTGGCACATATTTTAGACCATGAGGACCAAGTTCTATAGCCCACTTAGCAATTCTCCCTGTAGCCTCTCTGTTTTGGATGATATCACCAAGGGGGGCAGAGCTGACCACAGTGATGGGATGACCCTGAAAGTAATGCTTAAGTTTCCGGCTCGCCATGAACACACCATACACAAGCTTCTGCCAATGCGGGTACCGCTGCTTGGACTCAATGAGCACTTCGCTGACATAATAAACCGGCCGCTGAACCGGATGCTCCTTACCCTCCTCCTTGCGCTCCACCACAATGGCCACGCTGACGGCTCGTGCGTTTGCCGCCACATACAGCAGTAAGGGCTCTTTATCAACCGGAGCAGCAAGGACTGGGGGCTCTGCCAGCTGCTTCTTCAAATCCTCAAAGGCGGTATTGGCTGCATCATTCCAGACGAAGTTATCAGTTTTCTTCATCAACTGGTATAAGGGCATGGCCTTCTCACCCAAACGGCTTATGAACCGGCTTAAAGCAGCAATGCGACCCGCCAAGCGCTGAACGTCATTGATACACGCCGGCTTAGCCAGGGAGGTGATGGCCTTGATCTTCTCCGGGTTAGCCTCAATGCCTCTGTCAGAAACTAAGAAGCCCAAGAGTTTGCCTGCAGGAACACCAAAGACACACTTGGCCGGGTTAAGCATCATCTTATAGACCCGGAGATTATCAAAGGTTTCCCTTAAATCATCTATCAGGGTTTCCTCTTTGATGGATTTAACCACAATATCGTCCACGTAAGCGTGAACATTGCGTCCGATCTGTTTATGAAGACAGTTCTGCACACAACGCTGGTAAGTCGCCTGTGCACACTTGAGTCCAAAGGGCATAGACACATAGCAGAAGGCTCCAAAGGGAGTGATGAACGCCGTCTTCTCCTGGTCCTTAACTGCCATCTTGATCTGATGATAACCAGAATAAGCATCCAAGAAACTTAAACGTGCACAACCTGCCGTAGCATCAATGATTTGATCAATACGGGGGAGGGCAAAAGGATCAGCCGGACACGCCTTGTTCAAGTCTGTGTAGTCCACACACATCCGCCAGGTGCCGTTCTTCTTGAGTACGAGCACCGGGTTAGCCAACCACTCTGGGTGAAAGACCTCAACGATAAACCCGACCGCCAAGAGTCGGGCTACTTCTTCGCCAATAGCCTTCCGCCTTTCCTCATTAAACCGCCGAAGGAACTGTCTGACCGGTTTAAATTTCAGATCAACATTGAGAGTATGCTCAGCGAGTTCTCTAGGTACACCTGGCATGTCAGAAGGTTTCCACGCGAAGATGTCCCTATTCTCACGGATGAACTCGATGAGCGCGCTTTCCTATTTTGGATCCAGATTGGCACTGATGCTAAACTGCTGAGATGAATCTCCTGGAACAAAATCAACAAGCTTAGTTTCATCAGCCGACTTAAATTTCATCGCCGGCTCATTCTCCGTTGTCGGCTTTTTCAGAGAGGTCATATCTGTTGGGTCAACATTGTCCTTGTAAAACTTCAACTCCTCTGTAGCACAAACAGATTCTGCATAAGCCGCATCACCTTCCTCACACTCCAGAGCCACTTTCCGGCTGCCGTGAACCGTAATGGTCCCGTTGTGACCCGGCATCTTGAGCTGTAAGTACACATAACATGGCCGTGCCATGAACTTGGCGTAAGCCGGTCGTCCAAATATAGCATGGTATGGACTTCTTATCTTGACCACCTCAAAGGTCAATTTCTCCACCCTGTAATTGTTCTCATCACCAAAAGCCACTTCCAATTCGATCTTGCCGACTGGATAAGCCGACTTACCAGGTACCACACCATGGAAGATAGTGTTTGACTGGCTGAGGTTCTTATCAACCATCCCCATACGGCGAAAGGTCTCATAATAGAGGATGTTAATGCTGCTGCCTCCATCCATGAGCACCTTTGTGAACTTATATCCTCCCACTTGAGGAGCCACCACCAAGGCCAAGTGGCCCGGGTTATCCACCCGGGGAGGGTGATCCTCCCTACTCCACACTATAGGCTGTTCAGACCACCGCAAGTAGCGTGGGACCGCCGGCTCAACCGCATTCACAGCCCTCTTGTGAAGCTTCTGATCTCGCTTACACAAACTAGTGGTAAACACATGATATTGTCCACCGCTAAGCTGCTTTGGATTGGTCTGATAACCCCCCTGCTGCTGTTGATGACCCTGGCCAGACTGTTGATTAAAGCCCCCTTGACCATTCTGAGGACCAGAATTTGAGCCGCCACCCGGGCCATGAAAGCCGCCGGCGCCTGAGCCGCCGCTCGGGCCATTGTAGTTTTTAAAGGCTTTCATGATTGCACAATCCTTCCATAGATGAGTCGTTGGCTTCTCTCTAGAGCCATGCCTTGGACAAGGTTCATTCAACAGCTGCTCCAGCGTCGGGCCTGACCCGCCGCCGCGGGGAGGGGGTCTCCCCTTGCGTCGCTGATTATTGCCTTGCGCGCTGGCGTTGGCCACAAACTCTAGGCTGCCATCTGCTTTGCGTTTGCCTCCTCCTTGGTTCCCCGGGTTAAACTGAGGACCCTTGCCGTTGCCGTTCTTCTTTCCCTTCCCTGTCCTTTCATCATCTGAAGGGGGATCCTTGGTACCATCAGAATCGGCGTACTTGACAAGAGCTGCCATTAGTGTACCCATATTAGTGCAGTC
>NW_025231241.1:0-3216 GCF_018294505.1 Triticum aestivum
GTCGCCGGCCCGTCCCGTCGTCGCCGCCCCATCCCGTCGCCCCGTCCCATCGCCCCATCGTCGCCGCCCCGTCGTCGCCTCGCCGGTGAGCTCGCCCCAGCCACCATGTTCACAAACACACACACATGTACACACTACACACACACATTATAGAATTTTAGTTATAGAATTTTTTTTCTATTTTTTAGTTATAGAAATGTTAGAAATTATTCTGTTTTGTACTTATAGAAATATTTTTAGAAATGTTAGTTATATAGAAATGTTATAAATTTTTCCTGTTTTTTAGTTATAGAAATATTAGAGATGTTATAATTTTTTCTGTTTTTTAGTTATAGAAATATTTATAAAAATGTTAGCAATTTTTCTGTTTTATAGTTATAGAAATATTAGAAATGTTAGTTATATAATCAGAAATGTTAGAAAATTTAGAATTAGTTTTAGTTAGATGAATTAGATTAATGTCAAATTGTTAGAATTTGCATATAGAATGTTAGATTAATGTTACTTTTTGCGGGCATATAGTATTTGTTCTCGACGATATGTCTGGCCCGCATCCTCGCCGTCGACCTGTTCGTGACGATGTCATGCTTCAGAGGACCCATGTCCGGGACTGGGCTCCGCCGGGCTGGCACTGGGAGGTGCTACCTGGAGGGGCGCGCCACTTGGTGAGGAACCCGGCCTCGGGTCCCATCGTCGACTCTGATCTCCTTTGGTGGCGTTCGCGTGGGCCACATTCGGTGCAGAGGCAGCTGGCCCCGCCGGAGGTGGTGCGTCGCTGTGTCAGGGAGGAAGACGAGCACGTCCATCGCTACATGGCTGCTATGGACGACGTCAGGTTCTCCACTACTTGGTAGGTTCTTTGGGCAGATGACCGGAGATATGATCCTGTGATGGTTCCTTCTCTTTGGGTGTCCACCGCCTGCGCCCCAGGAGCCGCGAGTGGCGCCCTAGATTCTTCTGTAGTACTTGATCTTTATTAGGTACCTAGCCAGTGATGTATTCGATATATAATATTTGAGACAATGTATTCAAGATTATATATATTATTCATGCCGATGGTGTATATTCGAGATTATATATTAATGGAGATGATGCATATATATTATGTACTATATGATTCAGTTTTTCCTTATTGATTGCATCCATGCATTGTAATTTGAATACTAAATTGTTCTATATTTCTTCTGTATTAGTTAAGTAAAAGCTATGGCGGACAATACCGGCAGAGACAGAGAAGAGGAATTGTTCGACATCATATGCAGCCCTGGCAGGCTAGATGATCTGAATGAAGCAGATGATGGCTCCCAATATCTGAACAATACCGGAGAGGGTGATGAAAAGATATTCGATCTCGACGATCAAGCTGATGAAGTCATGAACTATGATTCTGATTATGATGACACAAACAATGTTTATGATGACACAAAGAATGCTGATCTTCAAATAACAAAGACTACCGGCGAGGTATATTTATATAAGCAGGCATCTGGTGATCATCACATGTTTTTTTTATTTTAAGATATATGAATGAATCGATCTTCTTCTTTCAACCCTCTGGATCGAGCAAATCTGCTTCTACAGACAGCAGGACAAAGCAAGGCCCGAGCAGATTGTTGAAGGACGGTGTAAAGTACAACATCGAATTCGTCAAACCTAGTGGCGAACCCTTGACGCCTAAGAACATTGCAAACAAGTGGACTCGTCAGTGCGGAGTCTTGTGAAGGACAAACTCCCAATCTCCATTCAAGAATGGAAAGAGCCAAAGACTAAACGTCCATGTGTTACTTGGGTCGACGACAGAGCCAAACAAGACCTTTGGGATTCTCTGATGGAACATTTCACCCTACCAGATTATTTCACTAAAGCAGATGTGGACAAAGTGAAGAGCGCTGCTCTTAAGAAGACTGTATGGGCCAACTACCTTGCTGCAAAAAGGAAGACTCCAGAATTCACGGGAACACTGGAGAAGCAAAGAGAACACTGGGACGATTTCGTGAAATGCAAGGATTCAGAAATATCTAAGGAACGGTCGATAAAAAACAAGGCCAAAGCCGCAAAAAAGACGCAGTTCCATAGGCTAGGTCCAGGTGGCTACGCGGTGGGAATGCCTAAGTGGGATAAGTCTGAGCAAGAGATGGAGGGTGCAGGGGTCACTCCGATTACTAGGAGCTGGCCCCCCAGGTGCAGAACTTGGTTCTATGTGCATGGGGGGGCGTTGGACCCGAAGACAGGCCTGGTTTCGAAGAAGGCAAGTCTAAAAGGAGCCGAACAAAAGATACATGACGCAATAGAAGAAGCTCGAGCGGGGGTGTTCACGCCAAACAGAGAGAATGACGAGCGTATGCGCGCCCTGGGAAATCCTGAACACCCGGGAAGAACACGAGGCATGAGCGTTATTCCCTGGTATGAGGGCTTTTCGGACTGGAACGATGACTACAGGTCCCGTGCAAGAAAGAAGATGGAGGAGGAGAAGAAGAGGAAGCTGGTGGAGGAGCAGAGGAAGCAGGACGCAGAACGCCTTCAAGGCCTAGAAGCAAGGCATGCGGACTTGGCACTCAAATTCCAGCAGCAGCAACATCAGAAGATCGACTCACTTAGCTAGGAAAGGGGGTCTCAGCAGTGGTAGCAGCAAGCAGATGATCGTCCATCATTGGATAGCACCGTCCCATCCATGCCGAGAAGCAGCATTGGTTCTGCCCCGGGCGACACACTGCTGGATACATACCACTCTGTGGATGACATCATAGAGAACACTAACTATGAGCTACACTCCAAAATGAAGAACATATCCATGAAGGTGGCGGACAGCGTTGCTTTCACAATTACCCCTGAAGCAACCTTCCATTGCATCCCGATTCCAGAGGGCTATGCTCGTGTCATGGTTGATGAAGTGGTGGAGCCATATTCGATGCTAGTACTTGACATTGCTGGAGGTGAAGGCGAGCGCACACTGGGAGAGGCCGTACATCGTATCATCCTATGGAGAAAGGATTGCATCATCTTTCCAAGTCCACCGACACCGTGTCGTCTGATGACTCCTCCTTGAAGTCCGCCACCGAGTTAGCAGACTCCCGCTCCTCCAAGTCCACAAACGCGTGAGCCGACTCCTCCTCGAAGTCCGCCACCTCCTCCAAGTCCCCGAACGCTTGAGCAGACTCCTCCTCCTTCATATCGGGCACAGCGTCAGGCCACTCCTCCTGCTTCAAGTCCGGCACA
>NW_025231241.1:3419-5095 GCF_018294505.1 Triticum aestivum
GTGCCTGAGAAAACAATTGACCACTTCATTCGTATGGCTAGAGCACCAGCTCCCAAGCCTATTGACTCAGACTATGAGCGTTGAATCAGGAAGCTACATCGAGCACGGCTACAGAAGGAAGCGAGCTCGAGCTTGAGCCAACAAGCAGCTGGCAAAAAATGCGGGAAAACCGTTCCCCAGCTGGGAGAACAGGCGGCGCAAGCGATCCCCCCGCTTGTTGTGCCAACAGCTCATGAGAGGAGTACGCGCGCCAAATATTATTGTGGGCAAACCGTTAGCGTTCCCCAGCAGGGCAATGTGGTAATAACGGAGGAGCATATAATGCAGGCTGAAATGCTCAAGATCTCTGTTGGACAACTCCTTGAAATCGAGCCCATGTCTCCGCTTAGAGAATCGGAAATAAAATGGAAATATGTTCGGGGCCAACCTTTGGTCCATCCAGACAAGGTCAAGGACCTCCCAATGAGAATGTATGAATTGCATCAATGGTACATGAACATTACCAAGATTTCCAATCGATATTCCCTCATGGTGAATGTCAAGCATGAGCATTATTACCATGAGAAAGCTCTGGCCGTTGAGTATCCAGAACTATTTCAGTTATACAATCAAGACGCACTCTACAAGTCTATCGTCAGTTGCTATTGTTTGTATGTGATTTCTTTCTGTAATTTAAGTCTCAAGCTAGTTATGTAGTGATAATTTTGATCAATCATTACATGTAATTATCCTCACTATATTCTTTTATGTGGTATTATATGCAGGATGAAGATGTATGAAATGAAAAAATCTGGACACTATGGCATTGGGTTCATTGACCCAAATACCATTAATGAGGACATATGGAAGCTTCCATTTTATCAAGCAGGTGTAGAGGAAAGCATGCTAGAGTTCTTGAAGTGCCTCAATGTTGGAAATATGCCCTAGAGGCAATAATAAAAGGATTATTCTTATATTTCCTTGTTCATGATAATTGTCTTTTATTCATGCTATAATTGTATTATCCGAAAATCGTAATACACGTGTGAATACATAGACCATAATATGTCCCTAGTGAGCCTCTAGTTGACTAGCCTGTTGATCAACAGATAGTCATGGTTTCCTGACTATGGACATTGGATGTCATTGATAACGGGATCACATCATTAGGAGAATGATGTGATGGACAAGACCCAATCCTAAGCATAGCACAAGATCGTGTAGTTCGTTTGCTAGAGCTTTTCCAATGTCAAGTATCTTTTCCTTAGACCATGAGATCGTGTAACTCCCGGATACCGTAGGAGTGCTTTGGGTGTACCAAATGTCACAACGTAACTGGGTGACTATAATGGTATCCTACGGGTATCTCCAAAAGTGTCTGTTGGGTTGACACGGATCGAGACTGGGATTTGCCACTCCGTATGATGGAGAGGTATCTCTGGGCCCACTCGGTAATGCATTATCATAATGAGCTCAAAGTGACCAAGTGTCTGGTCACGGGATCATGCATTACGGTATGAGTAAAGTGACTTGCTGGTAACGAGATTGAACGAGGTATTGGGATACCGACGATCGAATCTCGGGCAAGTAACATACCGATTGACAAAGGGAATTGTATACGGGGTTGCTTGAATCCTCGACATCATGGTTCATCCGATGAGATCATCGAGGAGCATGTGGGAGCCAACATAGGTATC
>NW_025231241.1:8781-11738 GCF_018294505.1 Triticum aestivum
CTAAAAATGGTTTTCCAAGCTCACGCCCGGGTCGAGAGATATGAAGTCTCCGGCAAGTTCTATAGTTGTAAGATGGAGGAAAACAGTTCTGTCAGTGAGCATATACTCAAAATGTCTAGGTTGCACTACCGCCTGTCCCAGCTGGACATTAACCTCCCGGACGAGGCGGTCATTGACAGAATCCTTCAGTCACTCCCACCGAGCTACAAGAGCTTTGTGATGAACTACAATATGCAGGGGATGGTGAAAACTATTCCTGAAATATTTTCAATGCTAAAGTCAGCAGAGGTAGAAATCAAAAAGGAACATCAAGTGTTGATGGTCAATAAAACCACCAAGTTCAAGAAAGGCAAGGGTAAGAAGAACTTCAAGAAGGACGGCAAGGATGTTGCCGCGCCCGGTAAGCCAGTTGCCGGGAAGAAGCCAAAGAATGGACCCAAGCCTGAGACTGAGTGCTTTTATTGCAAAGGGAAGGGTCACTGGAAGCGGAACTACCCCAAATACTTAGCGGACAAGAAGGCCGGCAACACTAAAGGTATATGTGATATACATGTAATTGCTGTGTACCTTACGAGTGCTCGTAGTAGCTCCTGGGTATTTGATACCGGTGCCGTTGCTCATATTTGTAACTCAAAGTAGGAGCTGCGGAATAAGCGGAGACTGGCGAAGGACGAGGTGACGATGTGCGTCGAGAATGGTTCCTAGGTTGATGTGATTGCCGTCGGCACGCTACCTCTACATTTACCCACGGGATTAGTTTTAAACCTCAATAATTGTTATTTAGTGCCAGCTTTGAGCATGAACATTGTATCTAGATCTCATTTAATGCGAGATGGCTACTCATTTAAAATCGAGAATAATGGTTGTTCTATTTATATGAGAGATATGTTTTATGGTCATGCCCCGCTAGTCAATGGTTTATTCTTAGTGAATCTCGAACGTAATGATACACATATTCATAATGTGAATACCAAAAGATGTAAGGTTGATAACGATAGTCCCACGTACTTGTGGCACTGCCGCCTTGGTCACATTGGTGTCAAGCGTATGAAGAAGCTCCATGCTGATGGGCTTTTAGAGTCTCTCGATTATGAATCATTTGACACATGCGAACCATGCCTCATGGGCAAAATGACCAAGACTCCTTTCTCCGGAACAATGGAGCGAGCAACCAACTTATTGGAAATCATACATACTGATGTGTGCAGTCCAATGAGCGTCGAGGCTCGTGGAGGATATCATTATGTTCTCACTCTCACTGATGACTTAAGTAGATATGGGTATGTCTACTTGATGAAACACAAGTGTGAGACCTTTGAAAAGTTCAAGGAATTTTAGAATGAGGTAGAGAATCAACGTGACCGAAAGATAAAGTTCTTACGATCAGATTGTGGAGGAGAATAATTAAGTCACGAATTTGGTACGCACTTAGGAAATGTGGAATCGTTTCACAACTCACGCCCCCTGGAACACCTCATCGTAACAGTGTGTCCGAACGTCGTAATCGCACTCTATTGGATATGGTGCGATCTATGATGTCTCTTACCGATTTACCGCTATCATTTTGGGGATACGCTCTAGAGACAGCTACATTCACTTTAAATAGGGCTCCGTCTAAATCCGTTGAGACGACACCATATGAATTATGGTTCGGGAAGAAACCTAAGCTATCGTTTCTAAAAGTTTGGGGATGCGATACTTATGTCAAGAAACTTCAACCTGAAAAGCTCGAACCCAAGTCAGAAAAATGCATCTTCATAGGATACCCTAAGGAAACCATTGGGTATACCTTCGACCTTAGATCCTAAGGCAAGATCTTTGTTGCCAAGAACGGATCCTTTCTGGAAAAAGAGTTTCTCTCAAAAGGAGTAAGTGGGAGGAAAGTAGAACTCGATGAAGTACTACCTCTTGAACCGGAAAGTAGTGCAGCTCAGGAAAATGTTCCTGTGGTGCCTACACCGACTGGAGAGGAAATTAATGATGATGATCAAGGTACTTCGGATCAAGTTGCTATTGAACTTCGTAGGTCCACAAGGACACGTTCCACGCCGGAGTGGTATGGCAACCCTGTCCTGGAAATCATGTTGTTAGACAACAGTGAACCTTCAAACTATGAAGAAGCGATGGCGGGCCCAGATTCCAACAAATGTCTTGAAGCCATGCAATCCGAGATAGAATCCAGGTATGAAAACAAAGTATGGACTTTGACAGACTTGCCCGATGATCGGCGAGCGATAGAAAACAAATGGATCTTTAAGAAGAAGACTGACGCGGATGGTAATGTTACCATCTATAAAGCTCGACTTGTCGCTAAGGGTTATCGGCAAGTTCAAGGGGTTCACTACGATGAGACTTTCTCTCCCGTAGCAAAGCTGAAGTCCGTCCGAATCATGTTAGCAATTGCCGCATGCTATGATTATGAGATATGGCAGATGGACGTCAAAACGGCATTCCTTAATGGCTATCTTAAGGAAGAACTATATATGATGCAGCCGGAAGGTTTTGTCGACCCTAAGAATGCAAGCAAGGTATGCAAGCTCCAGCGATCCATTTATGGACTGGTGCAAGCATCTCGGAGTTGGAACATTCGCTTTGATGGGATGATCAAAGCGTTTGGGTTTATGCAGACTTATGGAGAAGCCTGCGTTTACAAGAAAGTGAGTGGGAGCTCTGTAGCATTTCTCATATTATATGTAGATGACATACTTCTGATGGGAAATGATATAGAACTTTTGGACAGCATTAAGGCCTACTTGAATAAGTGTTTTTCAATGAAGGACCTTGGAGAAGCTGCTTACATATTAGGCATCAAGATCTATAGGGATAGATCAAGACACCTCATAGGTCTTTCACAAAGCACATACCTTGATAAGATATTGAAGAAGTTCAATATGGATCAGTCCAAGAAAGGGTTCTTGCCTGTATTGCAAGGTGTGAGATTGAGCTCGGCTCAATGC
>NW_025231242.1:0-959 GCF_018294505.1 Triticum aestivum
ATTGAAAAATGATGATGTGGCTTTGAATGGTGCATTTTGAACACACAAAAAGTCGGAGTTCAAATAAGGTTTAAAAAATGAAATCCCTTTGTAGCAGACGAGTTTCCGGATGAAATCCTGATACTTTGAAAGAGATTGTCCGTTTTGTACACGAAGTGCATCCAGTTTTTGCCGTAACCCTCTCAACTTTCTTGCACATGCTATGTGGATGAAATGATGATATCATGCCAACTTTCAACCTTTTCAGAGTTCATTTGAAATGCTTTTCAATTTTAGGGTCTTATAGCTCAAAATAATTAGTAAATGCATGAAAAATAACAAATGAAGTCAGAAAGGATTGAAAAATGATGACGTGGCTTTGAATGGTGCATTTTGAACACACAAAAAGTCAGGAGTTCAAATAAGTTTTAAAAAATGAAATCCCTTTGTAACAGACGAGTTTCCGGATGAAATCCTGATACTTAGAAAGAGATTGTCCGTTTTGTACACGAAGTGCATCCAGTTTTTGCCGTAACCCTCTCAACTTTCTTGCACATGCTATGTGGATGAAATGATGATATCATGCCAACTTTCAACCTTTTCAGAGTTCATTTGAAATGCTTTCAATTTTAGGGTCTTATAGCTCAAAATAATTAGTAAATGCATGAAAAATAACAAATTAAGTCAGAAAGGATTGAAAAATGATGATGTGGCTTTGAATGGTGCATTTTGAACACACAAAAAGTCGGAGTTCAAATAAGGTTTAAAAAATGAAATCCCTTTGTAACAGACGAGTTTCCGGATGAAATCCTGATACTTTGAAAGAGATTGTCCGTTTTCAACACGAAGTGCATCCAGTTTTTGCCGTAACCCTCTCAACTTTCTTGCACATGCTATGTGGATGAAATGATGATATCATGCCAACTTTCAACCTTTTTAGAGTTCATTTGAAATGCTTTTCAATTTTAGGGTCTTATAGC
>NW_025231242.1:1465-2230 GCF_018294505.1 Triticum aestivum
CAACTTTCAACCTTTTTAGACTTCATTTGAAATGCTTTTCAATTTTAGGGTCTTATAGCTCAAAATAATTAGTAAATGCATGAGAAATAACAAATGAAGTCAGAAAGGATTGAAAAATGATGATGTGGCTTTGAATGGTGCATTTTGAACACACAAAAAGTCAGGAGTTCAAATAAGTTTTAAAAAATGAAATCCCTTTGTAACAGACGAGTTTCCGGATGAAATCCTGATACTTTGAAAGAGATTGTCCGTTTTGTACACGAAGTGCATCCAGTTTTTGCCGTAACCCTCTCAACTTTCTTGCACATGCTATGTGGATGAAATGATGATATCATGCCAACTATCAACCTTTTCAGAGTTCATTTGAAATGCTTTCAATTTTAGGGTCTTATAGCTCAAAATAATTAGTAAATGCATGAGAAATAACAAATGAAGTCAGAAAGGATTGAAAAATGATGATGTGGCTTTGAATGGTGCATTTTGAACACACAAAAAGTCGGAGTTCAAATAAGGTTTAAAAAATGAAATCCCTTTGTAGCAGACGAGTTTCCGGATGAAATCCTGATACTTTGAAAGAGATTGTCCGTTTTGTACACGAAGTGCATCCAGTTTTTGCCGTAACCCTCTCAACTTTCTTGCACATGCTATGTGGATGAAATGATGATATCATGCCAACTTTCAACCTTTTCAGAGTTCATTTGAAATGCTTTTCAATTTTAGGGTCTTATAGCTCAAAATAATTAGTAAATGCATGAAAAATAACAA
>NW_025231242.1:2240-3440 GCF_018294505.1 Triticum aestivum
ACAAATGAAGTCAGAAAGGATTGAAAAATGATGACGTGGCTTTGAATGGTGCATTTTGAACACACAAAAAGTCAGGAGTTCAAATAAGTTTTAAAAAATGAAATCCCTTTGTAACAGACGAGTTTCCGGATGAAATCCTGATACTTAGAAAGAGATTGTCCGTTTTGTACTCGAAGTGCATCCAGTTTTTGCCGTAACCCTCTCAACTTTCTTGCACATGCTATGTGGATGAAATGATGATATCATGCCAACTTTCAACCTTTTCAGATTTCATTTGAAATGCTTTTCAATTTTAGGGTCTTATAGCTCAAAATAATTAGTAAATGCATGAAAAATAACAAATTAAGTCAGAAAGGATTGAAAAATGATGATGTGGCTTTGAATGGTGCATTTTGAACACACAAAAAGTCGGAGTTCAAATAAGGTTTAAAAAATGAAATCCCTTTGTAGCACACGAGTTTCCGAATGAAATCCTGATACTTTGAAAGAGATTGTCCGTTTTGTACACGAAGTGCATCCAGTTTTTGCCGTAACCCTCTCAACTTTCTTGCACATGCTATGTGGATGAAATGATGATATCATGCCAACTTTCAACCTTTTTAGAGTTCATTTGAAATGCTTTTCAATTTTAGGGTCTTATAGCACAAAATAATTAGTAAATGCATGAGAAATAACGAATGAAGTCAGAAAGGATTGAAAAATGACGATGTGTCTTTGAATGGTGCATTTTGAACACACAAAAAGTCAGGAGTTCAAATAAGTTTTAAAAAATGAAATCCCTTTGTAACAGACGAGTTTCCGGATGAAATCCTGATACTTTGAAAGAGATTGTCCGTTTTGTACACGAAGTGCATCCAGTTTTTGCCGTAACCCTCTCAACTTTCTTGCACATGCTATGTGGATGAAATGATGATATCATGCCAACTTTCAACCTTTTCAGAGTTCATTTGAAATGCTTTTCAATTTTAGGGTCTTATAGCTCAAAATAATTAGTAAATGCATGAAAAATAACAAATGAAGTCAGAAAGGATTGACAAATGATGATGTGGCTTTGAATGGCGCATTTTGAACACACAAAACGTCAGGAGTTCAAATAAGGTTTAAAAAATGAAATCCCTTTGTAACAGACGAGTTTCCGGATGAAATCCTGATACTTTGAAAGAGATTGTCCGTTTTCAACACGAAGTGCATCCAGTTTTT
>NW_025231242.1:3726-4346 GCF_018294505.1 Triticum aestivum
AAATGAAGTCAGAAAGGATTGAAAAATGATGATGTGGCTTTGAATGGTGCATTTTGAACAGACAAAAAGTCAGGAGTTCATATAAGGTTTAGAAAATGAAATCCCTTTGTAACAGACGAGTTTCCGGATGAAATCCTGATACTTTGAAAGAGATTGTCCGTTTTGTACACGAAGTGCATCCAGTTTTTGCCGTAACCGTCTCAACCTTCTTGCACATGCTATGTGGATGAAATGATGATATCATGCCAACTTTCAACCTTTTTAGAGTTCATTTGAAATGCTTTTCAATTTTAGGGTCTTATAGCTCAAAATAATTAGTAAATGCATGAAATATAAGAAATGAAGTCAGAAAGGATTGAAAAATGATGATGTGGCTTTGAATGGTGCATTTTGAACACACAAAAAGTCAGGAGTTCAAATAAGGTTTAGAAAATGAAATCCCTTTGTAACAGACGAGTTTCCGGATGAAATCCTGATACTTTGAAAGAGATTGTCCGTTTTGTACACGAAGTGCATCCAGTTTTTGCCGTAACCGTCTCAACTTTCTTGCACATGCTATGTGGATGAAATGATGATATCATGCCAACTTTCAACCTTTTCAGAGTTCATTTGAAATGCTT
>NW_025231242.1:10128-11736 GCF_018294505.1 Triticum aestivum
AATAAGGTTTAAAAAATGAAATCCCTTTGTAACAGACGAGTTTCCGGATGAAATCCTGATACTTTGAAAGAGATTGTCCGTTTTGTACACGAAGTGCATCCAGTTTTTGCCGTAACCCTCTCAACTTTCTTGCACATGCTATGTGGATGAAATGATGATATCATGCCAACTTTCAACCTTTTCAGAGTTCATTTGAAATGCTTTTCAATTTTAGGGTCTTATAGCATAAAATAATTAGTAAATGCATGAGAAATAACAAATGAAGACAGAAAGGTTTGAAAAATGATGACGTGGCTTTGAATGGTGCATTTTGAACACACAAAAAGTCAGGAGTTCAAATAGGTTTTAAAAAATGAAATCCCTTTGTAACAGACGAGTTTTCGGATGAAATCCTGATACTTTGAAAGAGATTGTCCGTTTTGTACACGAAGTGCATCCAGTTTTTGCCGTAACCCTCTCAACTTTCTTGCACATGCTATGTGGATGAAATGATGATATCATGCCAACTTTCAACCTTTTTAGAGTTCATTTGAAATGCTTTTCAATTTTAGGGTCTTATAGCTCAAAATAATTAGTAAATGCATGAGAAATAACAAATGAAGTCAGAAAGGATTGAAAAATGATGATGTGGCTTTGAATGGTGCATTTTGAACACACAAAAAGTCAGGAGTTCAAATAAGTTTAAAAAAATGAAATCCCTTTGTAACAGACGACTTTCCGGATGAAATCCTGATACTTTGAAAGAGATTGTCCGTTTTGTACACGAAGTGCATCCAGTTTTTGCCGTAACCCTCTCAACTTTCTTGCACATGCTATGTGGATAAAATGATGATATCATGCCAGTTTTCAACCTTTTCAGAGTTCATTTGAAATGCTTTTCAATTTTAGGGTCTTATAGCACAAAATAATTAGTAAATGCATGAGAAATAACAAATGAAGACAAAAGGTTTGAAAAATGATGATGTGGCTTTGAATGGTGCATTTTGAACACACAAAAAGTCAGGAGTTCAAATAAGTTTTAAAAAATAAAATCCCTTTGTAACACACGAGTTTCCGGATGAAATCCTGATACTTTGAAAGAGATTGTCCGTTTTGTACACGAAGTGCATCCAGTTTTTGCCGTAACCCTCTCAACTTTCTTTGACGTGCTATGTGGATGAAATGATGATATCATGCCAACTTTCAACCTTTTCAGAGTTCATTTGAAATGCTTTTCAATTTTAGGGTCTTATAGCACAAAATAATTAGTAAATGCATGAGAAATAACAAATGAAGTCAGAAAGGATTGAAAAATGATGATGTGGCTTTGAATGGTGCATTTTGAACACACAAAAAGTCAGGAGTTCAAATAAGTTTTAAACAATGAAATCCCTTTGTAACAGACGAGTTTCCGGATGAAATCCTGATACTTTGAAAGAGATTGTCCGTTTTGTACACGAAGTGCATCCAGTTTTTGCCGTAACCCTCTCAACTTTCTTGCACATGCTATGTGGATGAAATGATGATATCATGCCAACTTTCAACCTTTTCAGAGTTCATTTGAAATGCTTTTCAATTTTAGGGTCTTATAGCTCAAAATAATTAGTAAATGCATGAAAAATAACAAAT
>NW_025231243.1:0-1407 GCF_018294505.1 Triticum aestivum
CGGATGCATGCCCAAGCTGATTGGTAAACTCCTACCTTGCTCATCCTCCCAGGATCCACATATTCGTGAGAAAGATTGTGGCAGTGTGCAAGAAATGGCAAAGTTTGAGTTTAATAGGGTTGATTTCTCTCGAAAGATGAAGGACATCATAGAGAAATTGCAGCTTGTGCGGAAGAATGTTAATGGCCTTTTGCAGAGTTGTGACCCTAGAAGTGTCTCAGACATTGCCCAGTGTCGTCCTATCACCAAGGGTCGAATTGATGAGCCAAAAC
Organism: Triticum aestivum; assembly: GCF_018294505.1. Taxonomy (NCBI): domain Eukaryota; kingdom Viridiplantae; phylum Streptophyta; class Magnoliopsida; order Poales; family Poaceae; genus Triticum; species Triticum aestivum. The sequence goes on from NW_025231243.1 coordinate 273, forward strand.
TGTATGGGAGGGACCGTGTCATGGATAGCATTATACAGAACATCACCAAGGGTCAATACGGTGACAAGGGTATAACTGTGCTTCCGGTTGTTGGTTCAGGGGGAATGGGGAAGACAACTCTCATACAACACGTATATCGCAGCCAACAAGTGCAGGAACACTTTCCAGTCATGATCTGGATATGTGTGTCACTCCATTTCAATTTGGATAAGGTGCTAGAGCAGATTAAAACATGTACCCCTGCAGTTGAAAAGGAAAAAAGTGGCAGTACAACTGAAGATTTGATTGAGCAAAGATTAAAATCTAAAAGGTTCTTACTTGTATTGGATGATATATGGAAGATTAATAATGGGAATGACTGGGGAAAATTATTGTCGACACTCAATAAATCAAAGGAAAAGCGTTCCATGATTCTCGTCACAACTCGGTTTCAAGCAATATCAAAGAAGGTTGAAACACCTGGCCACTCAATTAAGCTGAATGGTTTAGAGTGTAAAGAGTTTAGAAAGTTATTCCTTGCATTTGTCTTTGGTGATGAGCAATATCCAAGGGATAAACAATTTTTGCTTGAGACTGGAGATAAGATAATGGAAAAACTAAAGGGCTCCCCTCTTGCGGCAAAAACGGTTGGTAGATTACTGAGTAAAGACCTTAGTTTGCGTCACTGGAAAAGGGTCCTCAAAAGTAAAGGATGGGAGAAGCAGAACGATGACAATGCAATTATGCCTGCCTTGAAGCTTAGCTATGACTTTCTTCCTTTCCATCTGCAACAATGTTTTGCCTATTCTGGATTGTTTCCTGAAGATTACAATTTCAGAAGTGACGAGCTGATCAGTCTATGGATTGGACTAGATATTTTGAAACCCAATGGGCAAGACCAAATATTTGAAGACATAGGTCTGAGCAATTTAAATGAGTTAGTCATCCATGGATTTTTCAGAGAAGAGAAAACTTATTATGGTATGCGTTATGTTATGCATGACCTGCTGCATGATTTGGCATTGAAGGTTGCATCTCATGATTGTCTTAGTCTAAGTCTCCCTAGTGTTGGATCAGTAGAGATTCAGCCAACCACCCGTCACTTGTCTATAAGCACATATGGTTTAGGTAAATATGATGAAGTGTCTGGTAAAAA
>NW_025231243.1:2814-8388 GCF_018294505.1 Triticum aestivum
AGATTAGAATTGGGTAATTGTGGAGAGGATCTGAAATGTCAGGTCTTGTGGTCTCTCATTACCACCGGCGGCCAACTCAAGGAATTAGAAGTCAGGGGCAGCCATAGATTTTTTGCTGATTGGGATCCCAATCCCAGACGGGCTTTGGAGGATGCTGAGGGAGGTGAAGAGCAGCAGACACAGATTGTTTCATCCACACTGCATGAGCTCGGGACAGATGACATAGCAGGATTTCTTGCTGCACCCGTCTGTAGATTCCTCTCTTCCTCCCTCACCAAGCTGAAACTTCGAGGGAATTGGTGTGAAGGGATGGAGCGGTTCAGCAAGGAGCAAGAGGACGCCCTTCAACTCCTCTCCTCCCTCCAGGAACTTGACTTTTCATGTTTCAAGGACCTTCACCAACTCCCTGCAGGGATGAGCAACCTTACCAGCCTCAAGAAATTAACAATCTATGAATGTCCAGCCCTCTCATCATTGCCCAAGGATGGCCTCCCCAAATCACTGCAAGAGCTAAATGTCGGATTGTGCAGCAACCAGCAGATAAGACAGGAGGGAACCATCCCGAAAATCGTACTATAATGATCCAAGGTAACACAAACATACTTTATTGTGTTTTTCCACTTTGCCCTTTTGTTGCAATCTTGCTTAATAACAGTGTGTTTGTTCCCATCCACTGTGCAGGACAATGCCTTGTACATTCTTTCAGCCCTGTAGAGTCCAACTCTTTTCATGACATGAGGGTCTTGTGGCCGTCGTCTTCCTTCCTATACAAAATTCTGGTGAGTACATCTAAACTGAAACTTTACTCCTACTGTGCCATATTAATAATACCAACTTCCACTGCTATATTAGAAAGTACTCCCTCCATCCGGAAATACTTGTCATCAAAATGGATAAAAGAAGAAGTATCTAGACGTATTTTAGTTCTAGATACGTTCATTTTTATCCATTTTGATGACAAGTATTTTTGGACGGAGGGAGTATTTAAGATTTGTTTCTCAGCGCCCCATGTCTTTCAAATAGTCGAGAAAACCAACGTAATTATCAGCCAATGCCTTTTTCAAGTCTCTCTTCTTTTCTGCTCAAGAGTAAATACCAATGAAACCTGTGATGACCATTTATTTGTTTTGCTTCATCTTATAGGTTTCTTCGTATTTTGCATTTAAATTTGGGTTATTTTCATTCATCAAGACGTGTTAGTCTACTTCCCTATCTTGGGTGTCACAGTCAAAATATCTATATGGCATTAGTATGGCATTAAGGTTATACATTTTTTTCGCACTGATATTAAATGCAAGCTATCAAGCTACTGATATTAAGGTTATCAATTTTTCACACTGCTATGTTGCTATCAGTACCAGGTGTTCTTGTATTTCTAATTTCTGTTTGCTTGCTGTTCAGGTGTTGTTATGTTTGTTTGGTAAGCTTTGCAGCCACTTGTGTTTACATTTTGTCCAAAACTCATGATGACCTGATGGTGTACCTGGAACGTTCAGTTTTAAGGATCAAAAGACCATCACGGCATACTGATAAGGTTTTGCAGTTTTCCAATTTAGTCTACATTCTACTGAACGTGGTACCTTTACATTTTGCATAATTGTTGTCAATGAATTTTATGGGCAGCATACTGTAGCAGTTCAGGCGTGGAGTCTGAAGGTATAGTGCATATCCGTGCTGAATCAGTGAATTTGTGCAGCGTTTTACAGTTGAGGTAATTCTGAAATTGTTGTTAGCGGTAGAGGTAATCATGTGCCGATCAAATCAGTGAATTTGTGCGACTTGCTAGTGCTGAATCAGTGAATTCACATTGAAGGGCAATCCTGGAATTGTGAAAAGCTCAACGAGGCATGATTGTATTTTCGCTCCCCAACCATTTTCTGAGCACCACTTTGTGCTATCTGTACTCCGAGTTCTATGATTTTTTTTATCTTCCCATTACCGTCCAATACAAAGTAGTGAAAATTTGGTCTGATCAAGTGAACAGTGAATGAGGATGTCGATTATGCTGGGTATCTACTTGGTGCCCAACTGTTTACATGCGGTACTTGAGTAACCAGCTCTGATCATTCTTTTATCTACTTCAGTCAGACAGGCATGTACTGTTGGTAGCTAATCTCAACTATGATGTTGCTTGGTTTTGCAGATCAATCTCCTCGGAAGCAACCAAATGAGTTGGGGAAAGGTGTGGTTGACTGAGGCAGTCTTGTAATACTGCAACAGCCACACAAGCATGGCACTGTTCGGTGGATGAGGTTTTAACTGTTCCTCGGATGCAGTGTACCTAAGATGGTCATCTTAGATGGATTTTGGTACACATTCATTATTATATGCACGCTACACGATGGTTAGTATTGTGCTCATTTGGTATGAGTGCATCGCAAAGTATTTTTACCATGCCAAGTACTCACACATTTCTTTTGCTGCTGCTTTGCCAACAGATATAACATGGAAATGAAAGGTACCTGCCCGGAATAAAACTGAATTCAAATGGCTGGTTGAATTTTGCTGGTGTGGGTAATTGGAGAAGGTTTTGTACTCACGGTTCTCGCCGAGAACTGCAACTCCAGCAGAACGTTTATTCATGCGAGGTAATAAGGCCACAGTGAAATGCGACTCTGCAAGAAGTACACTAGCTAGGCAGCTAGCTAACATGTTCTTATTAGCTTAACCGACTTGAAAACAAAACGTTTCAGAATTGGAGTGCTGCCAAGAACTGTGATCAGTTGAATTGCAAGTCTGCGGAATAGAAATGCTTGCTGGAGCCTTTCCTAGGCTAGGCTAGCAGAAGCGTGAACGATACATATCTTGCTGAAGAAATGCTTGCTGGAGCCTTTACTTGCATATCTAACCGAAGAAACCGACACCCAGCGGTTATCTTCATCAAATCTAACAGCAACTTACCGCTTTCCCCGGAGTTACACGACACACTGCCACACCCTTCATCGCGCATCCAACAGCTCTGAAGACTAGGGCTGTCGCTATTTTGGATTATGACCTTCACTGTCTCCTTGTTCACCAGCTTTACTTTAGCGTTGAAGTTACCTTTCACTGGTTGTAATGGGTAGAAATGCCCGGATCTACTGTATATGAGAGCCCTGGAGCTCATCTTCCTGTTACTTGGGGTAAACCCCTAGCCGCCGTGCCCTGGGTGGCGTAAACGTGCATCCTTAATTCGCTATATATTTCTCTCGCTGCCAGCCTCTGAATTCACGTACTTGGTGTGATACGTGAGTGATTTAGTTTTCTGAGCTAGTTGGGTTGCCTGGCAAATGTCGATCATCGCCAGAGAGGAGACGAGCACCATTCACTGCATTCTTCGCCATCAGCTGCATGATCTTGTGCTCCAGGTTGGGTAGCAGAAGTATCTGTCGGTTGCTTCTGTGAAGATGACCAAGGTGTATGGAGTGGGTGCAGCTGTTGAATACAAACTGAAGTTTCTGTTTTGAAGTGTACATTCCACTTCTTCTTCGGTACAACCCTCCAGAAACACATCAACGAACGAGATCTGTTCATACCCCTTCATAATAAAGGGTAGGATGGTCTTTCTAGAAAATACGTCGGAGATCTGGCCTGTTCTGAGTCCGCCTTGGGCCGGCCCATTAGTGATTGTATACTGTCCCACGCACGGATCGAAAATCCAAAAAAAAACAGTGCTAATATTACGCATCGAACACAAGAACTCAAGGGTCGTGACATTGCTACTAGCCACCAGAACCATCACGAGTTGTTGACAATTGTGTGGCGCAGTAGTTTATCACCTAGAATTGACGTACTGTAGGTGTTTTTTTTATGAGGAATACTGTAGAAGATCAAAATTGGTATACAACCGGACCGGACATTCTAGCTAAAGCGTCTTTTATTGCTAAAAAAACTAATGTGTTTTTTCAACTTTTTGATTTATTAAAAAATATGAAATGTTTTTCAAAATTTGAACTTCTTTTGGAAACGTGATTTTTTTTCAAATTTCTGAACCTTTTTTTTTGAAAAATACTTTGATATTGTGAATATTTTCCAAATCTTGAGAACAGTTAGAATTGTAGACATTTTTCTGAAACTGTAGATATTTTTCAAAAAGACGAATAATTTATCAAATTTGTCAACATTTTCTTGAAAACATGACAATTTTTCAATTTTTGAACATTTAAAAAAATGCAAACACTTTTTCAAATTGGCAAGCATTATTGGAAAACAAAAACACAAACATTTTTTCAAATTGGAAAAAAAGTGTTCAAGTTAGTGCAATTCTCATACACACTTTGAAATTCCAAAGTTGTCGACAAATTTCTGGAAATTGTTAGAAAAAAATAAAAATGTTTTATGTTGAGTGATAATGACGGGAATTACAAATACACTCATCTAACTGGTATATTTTAGGCTATGGATAAATGATCCCAGCGTCTTGTAGGAGCCTGGCATCGACATATGAGGCATCCATTTCAGGTTTGAACGACTTCCAATATCGTTTACATGTTGCGACACGTCCGACCATTTATCACCCTATTTTCACGGAGAAAACTCTAGAAAATGCAAAACTTCTCAAAAATCTAAACAACTTGGCATTGTGTTTTGATTGGTCATAAAAGTTGGTGGAAAATATTGGAGGTTATCTGACGGATGTCGAAAAAAAACAAGCCTTCAAACGGACCCTTCTAGCCTATCCGAACACCCTCCGTTGAACATAGTCTTTTTTGGACATCCTTAAAATGAATACCACTTTTGAAAGAAGGTAGGCATGCCCATGGTAGGCACATGCCTGGTTTGGATGATTTTCGACACCATATGCAAGTAGTGACACATCCGCTCATTTATCAACCTTCTTAACCAAGAAAACTTCGAAAAATGCAAAATTGGGCGAAACCCCAAATAATTTGGCATGGTGCCTTGAATTGGTCATACAAGGCCATGAGAAATGGGGCAATTTAAGGGATGTCGAGAAATGAGGTGCTTCCAAACATACCCTTCTGGCCCATCCGAATACTCTCCATTAAATATGGTATTTCTTCGGAGATCTTAGCACATGCCCCAACTTTTGCAAGCAAGTCGGCATGTCCATTTTAGGCATACATGCCTGGTTTGAACGACTTCCGACACCGTATGCACGTTTTGACATGTTTTGCCATTAATAGGACCTTTTCACTGAGAAAACTCCAGAAAAGACAAAACTTGGCAAAAACCCATACAATTTGGCATGGTGCCTTGAATACAAGGACATGAAAAAATGGGTTCATTTACAGGATGTCGAGAAATGAGTTGCTCCCAAACAGATCCTTCTGGCCTATTTGAACACTCTCCATTGAACATGATATTTCTTTGGAAATATCAGGACTGCCCCAACTTTTGCAAGCAAGTGGGCATGCCCATGTTAGGCCTCCATGCCATGTTTATGTTGGAAATATGCCCTAGAGGCAATAATAAATTAGTTATTATTATTATATTTCCTTGTTCATGATAATCGTTTATTATCCATGCTATAATTGTATTGATAGGAAACTCAGATACATGTGTGGATACATAGACAACACCACGTCCCTAGTAAGCCTCTAGTTGACTAGCTCGTTGATCAATAGATGGTTA
>NW_025231243.1:9547-11736 GCF_018294505.1 Triticum aestivum
GAATACGCATAACACAAGCTTCATGTTTCTTTCTTTTTCCAAATCATGCTCCATAAAGATGATAGTATCATCAGCGTAATGTAAGATGGACACTCCTTCGTCCACTAGATGCGGGACGAGCCCGCCTACCTGGCCATTATCCTTAGCTCTTCCTATTAGGATCGTCAACATGTCTACCACTATGTTGAGCAGAATGGGTGACATCAGGTCTCCTTGCCTCAGACCCTTGTGTATCTGGAAATAATGACCTATGTCATTATTCACTTTAATTCCGACACTCTCTTTTTGCATGAAAGAATCTACCTGGTTTCTCAAGGACTGGTCGAATCCTTTCATCTGCAAGGCCTGCTGAAGAAATGGCCATTTTACCTTATCGTACGCTTTCTCAAAATCCATCTTAAAAACCACCGCATCTAGTTTTTTTGTATGTGGATTTAATGGAGCATTTCATGTAGGACCACAACCCCTTCTAGGATGTTTCTATCCAGCATGAAAGCGGTTTGAGATGGCTGCACCATAGAATGCGCAATCTGCGTAAGCCTGTTAGTTCCCACCTTGGTGAAAATTTTAAAGCTGACATTAAGAAGACAGATCGGCCAGAACTGCTCAATCCGCACCGCCTCTATTTTCTTTGTAAGTAACGTAATTCTTCCGAAATTCAAGTGAAATAGCTGCAAATGTCCAGAAAACAAATCATGGAACATCAGAAGCAAATCACCCTTAATGATGTGCCATCACTTTTTATAAAACTCAGTCGGGAAACCATCCAGCCCATGTGCTTTATTATTCTTCATTTGTGAAATTGCCTCAAACACCTCTTTCTCCGAAAATGGAGCGGTCAAAATATCATTCTCATCCGTTGCAAGTTGAGGGATATCCTCAACCCTCGACTCATCTAAGGACACAAAATTATCCTCAGGTGGCCCATAAAGATGCTTATAGTAATTGGTGATGTATAGTTTTAGATTGCCATGTCCTAAAATCGTCCCCTCATCTTGCTCGAGCTGAAAAATTCTCTTCTTTTGATGCTTGCCATTCGCAATCATATGGAAGAATTGAGTGTTATCATCCCTTTGAAAGATTTTTTGAACTTTAGTTATTAGTGTCCACTTCAATTCCTCCTCTCGAAGCAATTCTTTCAGTCTCATTTCCGCCTCCAATTTAGTTTCCAGCTCCCTGGTATCTAGAATGAAGGACTCGGCTTTTAATTCAAAGGAATTAACAAGGTTAAGGAGCCTTTCCTTTCCAACCTTATATATCCCACTCAAATGTTTGGCCCAACCACGTAAGAACTGCCTTAGGTGCCTAATCTTATTCTGCCATCTTTATACATTCAACCTTCCTCCTCACTACTAGGAAAAGAGCTATAGATGGAATGGACACTAATGGCGCACTGTACATGTGGTGCGCCATTACTAAATACTAATGGCGCACCATGTGTTGGTGCGCCATTAGTGTGCAAATACTAATGGTGCACCACATCCCATGGTGCGCCATTAGTAAAATTTTTTAATTTTTTCAAAAATGGCGCACCGTGGGTGTGGTGCGCCATTACTAGTTAGTAATGGTGCACCGTGGGCGTGGAACTAGTAATGGCGCACCACCCTACGGTGCGCCATTACTAACTTGGCCCAAAAGTTCCCGAATGCACCCCCCTGGACCGCCTTTTCAGTTAAAAAAAAATAAAAGAAAGTGATAAAAATATCAACAAAATAAAAGAAAATAAGTTTCCCATGTTAAAACCTAACAGAAAAAAATTACGAAGCTTTCAAGATCTAGAGGCAAAAAAATTAAAAAAAAATTGATTTTGAATTTTTTTTTTGAATTTTTTTTTCAAAAAATGATACGTAATATGACCGGAAAGTTTGAAATATTTTTCAAAATTTCATCATAGTCATGAACATGAACAAAGTCCTAGACATCAACAAGGTATAATAGGATTGATATGCTAGATATATCAACAAGTGTATGTGTAGTGAGCTGTTGCTGGGTTGGATAGAACTCTGAAGTTAAGCGTGTTTGGGCTAGAGTAGTGTGAGGATGGATGACCTTTCGGGAAGTTTGACCACAGAGTGCGATTTGGCCTGAGATTAAGCATATTGACCCGAGATTAAGCCATAGTGACCTGAGATTAATAAAAAAACGAAAAAAAATTGAAAAAAAATTTGGAAATTTTTTTTTAAAAAAAA
>NW_025231244.1:0-11735 GCF_018294505.1 Triticum aestivum
GGAGCGTTGAGTTGTGGACGAAACAATCTGATGCTGCAGCAGAATCTGAGTCAAACTACAAGTCCAAAGGTGTTACATCACCTCCACTTGGGCCCATTGGCCTTGTACGACCTAGATTTAGTTTTAGGCTGCCTTGGGACGTCCTCCCACCTCCTTGGCCGCCACCCCTTGCTCCTATATAAGTAGATCCATCTAGTAGCTTTTCCTTGGGTTTTGTTTAGATTAAAAGTTCGCCATAGCTGCAACTTCGCGTACTTCGTTTGTGTTCAACGACCAGACAAAGGCGTCACAGAACCCCACCTTGATCAATAAAGCTTTCATCTTATATTCGCAATATCCAGATTGCAATCTTAGTTTCTTGCTTGTTCTTCGTTTGCTCGCAGGAAACAGACCCTCGTGGTCAGGTTGATCGTGCTCCGGCGTGGTCAATAACCTCTCGGAGTTGGTTTAGCGATTGCTAATGCGCGACGTCCTCGCACGTTCGTAGTCGGGTCGTCAAAGTCGACTTCCACCAAAGCGAAATTCACCATCTCATCGAAACACGGGACACCTTTGCCTCTATCAAGTGGTATCAGATTTCCAGGTTGCTCGGTGAGATTTTACAGTATTTCGTAGTTTAGATCGAGTCTGTTCTTCATACCTACAGTCCACGAAAAAGCCACACAAAAAAAATTTAGGGTTAGTTCATCATATCCGAACCAATCTGAGCCTTTGCATAATCTTTTTAGGGTTTTGCTTTGTTGAATTTGCGGTTGCATCGTCGTGTCTAGTTGCTGGTCTTAGAGTCTAGTCTTTTAGAGTTTCGAGTTCTGGTCATAAGTTGTCACGCCGCCGCCGCACCATCATCATAGCCCCTGCCATCTACCACCACCGCTCCGAATCCGTATCCATATACCACCACCAATCCGTGTCCATATACCACCACCAATCCATATCCATATACTACCACCACCGCTGCCATATACCACCACCATATATCCACCACCAATCCGAGTTCCTTGCATATTAGGTTTGTTTTCGAGATCCATCTAGATTCCGATTCGTGTTTCCTTGCCGGAGTAGGTTTCGGAAAAAAAAAACGAGAGAAAAAAAAGAGAAAAAAAAAGTCAGAGAAAAAAAGGAGAGAAAGAAAAAAAAGTGCGAGAAAAAAAGAGAAAAAAAAAACAAAATCCGGATCTTTTTAGACTCAATCTCGTAGTTGAATTCGGATTGGAATCTGTTTTGTGCACTGTTCAGTAAAACAACTTGGCTGTTGTTTCACATCATTATCTTTACTGCCGTTGTGATCTTCACTTATATCTTGCTGTCCAGAGCTACTTAGTATCCTTCATTGATGCTGGTTGTGCTACGACGTGACCTCATTAGTGTTCTAGGCTCGCGTCTCTAGTTCGGTCTAGCCTAGGACCAGCACAGTACCGTCGTTGAGCGTTTATTCAACATTGCATCTTTGAATTGATTATTGCTAATCTTTTGCTACCATATATAGCCAACCCAGCTCATATTTCTACACCGTGTATACGTACGCTCCCCTGGCAATTGCTTTACTCAATATTCGGAGTTACTTGACACCGCTGGTTGCCGATCACCGCCTGCTGCATGGTAAGAACTTGTAAGACATTGATATTTGCTTTACTGTGAGCGTTTTACCACCACATCCTAGTAGTTATAGGAACATTATTTTTGGGTTTTGTTTCTTGTTCTACTAATCATGACAGGATCCAGAGTCAATTCATGGGCTTTGTCGATCGCGGGAGACGTGCCACCACCTTTGCAAATACCACAACCATCACGAGAGGTGCACAAACATCCAAATGCACATGATCAGGTTAATGTATCTATACCACCATTTAATGGCCGTTTTAAACCTGCTTTATATATTGAATGGGAGTTCGACATAAAAAATATATTTGCTTCCCATAATTTTGATGAACATAAAAAGGTTAAGGTTGCGGTTGGTTCTTTCACTGGTTATGCTTTGGTTTGGTGGAGTGAATATTGTCGGTTACACCCTGATTATATACCTACTACTTGGGATGATTTGAAACTTGCCATGCGACATACTTTCGTCCCTACTTATTATACTCGTGACATGATTAAGAAGTTGCAACACTTAAAACAAGGTAGTGAAACTGTAACAAAATATTATGATGATTTACAAACTACCTTGTTGCATTCCTCTTTAGAAGAAAGTGAAGATGATTTTATGGATAGATTTTGGGGAGGATTAAACCGTGATATTCAAGAGATACTAATTCATGAAGAGTGTTATCCTATGGACCATTTGTTTCATCTTGCTTGCAAAGCTGAACAGGAAATAAAACAACGTGTTGGCCACGAGGAGAACAAGCGCACGGTGCACATTCCAAGAGTTGATATGATTGTTCCTTCAACTACTAGGCATACTATGACAACCACATCCGTTGTTGTCAGGACTACATCACCTCCACCATGTGACACATCGCCCCCGAGAGTGGCTACATCATCTGAGTTGATCATAAGAGGTCATGACAAAGGTACTGATCTTCCATCTCTACATGAGAATGATGAATGCCTTGTCAATTTGAATGCACCACCTGATGAGCTACCCACTACTTTGATCACACCACCTATTTTAGAGGACTACGTTGATAATTTGACTTTGCCATGTGATCAAACAACTGAAATACCAACAATTTTGAGTGCACCCATTGAATTAACTATTGATGCAAAAGAACCAATGTTTAATCATTTTGATATGACCTCTAATCTTGGTGATGATTCTGTGTTGAATGACTTATTGCATGTTTGCTTATTTAAGCATGTTGTAGCATGTAAATTTGATGCAAGTAAGGTTTATTCACCAATGTTGGGATGGTTTAATGATGAACATTGTCAATCTTTTGAAATGAATAAGAGCTTCACTTATATGTGCAAACTGAGTTGTAATATTTTCATGCCTTCTACTTCTTGTGCTAATTTTTTGGCTTTAGATTTTATGAACTATGCAAGTTACTCATCTATTCATGTGTCATATATGCAAAAATCAAAGGAAGTAAAAATGGATGACATATACATATACAACATGTCCACCTTGTCTCTTTTGTTAGCCACATTTCAGATTAACCAACGCCGAGGACGGCTTTATTTTCAAGAAGGGGAGGATGATGAGGACATGACTACCTTGGATATGACCAAAAATATTGCATATATGCATATTTGTCAGGTGATTTCTAGTGCAAACTATTCAATAATCTATTTATGTTATCCAGAACAAAAATACTTCACACACTTTTGTGTTTTGTCTAATTGCAGGTGTATGGGACATTTGTACAATCCACATATGAAGATAAGGAAGAAAGAGATGTTTATTTGCTGTCCAAAAAGTTCTCTCACGTCACTTTTGGCCCAAGAGAAGATAGAGTCCAAGTCTCTCACGTTCTGGATTCAGATTCGGACTGCACAGACACACCTGACTCAAAACGGACACAAGTTTTTCATACGGACTCCGAATTGGGTGATTCTTTTTTTGTTGGAAACTAGATTTCGTGCACTTTCCAACCCAATTGGAATCACCTTCAAATTCGTCTGGAGCGTTGAGTTGTGGACGAAACAATCTGATGCTGCAGCAGAATCTGAGTCAAACTACAAGTCCAAAGGTGTTACATCACCTCCACTTGGGCCCATTGGCCTTGTACGACCTAGATTTAGTTTTAGGCTGCCTTGGGACGTCCTCCCACCTCCTTGGCCGCCACCCCTTGCTCCTATATAAGTAGATCCATCTAGTAGCTTTTCCTTGGGTTTTGTTTAGATTAAAAGTTCGCCATAGCTGCAACTTCGCGTACTTCGTTTGTGTTCAACGACCAGACAAAGGCGTCACAGAACCCCACCTTGATCAATAAAGCTTTCATCTTATATTCGCAATATCCAGATTGCAATCTTAGTTTCTTGCTTGTTCTTCGTTTGCTCGCAGGAAACAGACCCTCGTGGTCAGGTTGATCGTGCTCCGGCGTGGTCAATAACCTCTCGGAGTTGGTTTAGCGATTGCTAAGGCGCGACGTCCTCGCACGTTCGTAGTCGGATCGTCAAAGTCGACTTCCACCAAAGCGATATCCATCATCTCATCGAAAGACGGGACACCTCCGCATCAATACAATTGTTACACCCACAGCCCCTGCTGCTATACATACTGGACCAATTACTAGAGCTCGTGCACGCCAACTAAATTACCAGGTACTCTCGTTTCTTGGTAATGATTCTAATGTTCATGAGAATATGATGCTGCCTAAATTGGATACATTTGTTTTGCTTACAAATGAAGGGCCTAGCTTGGAGAAGGATGAACATTGGAGCAAGAACAAGCATGGAGATGATGGCATGCGCAAGGAGAACAAGAACGGAGTTACAAGTGATGATTTCAGGACTTTGAAGCCACCATAATGGGTGCATGAAGCCTTGGACGAAATATACAAGATGTCACTTCATAAATTTCGTCCCGGGGCTATTTTAGGTGCTGCGTCACCTTATTATTGGGCCAGGCCCATGTAATTTCGAAATACATAAGTATAGGCTATTTTTAGAGTCCGTATGTGTGGGGAAACAAGAGATAGGGTTGATTTCGGACCCCTCCACCAAGGGCCACGAAATTCCCCCCTCTTCCTCCATATATACAGCCCTTAGGGCATCGTTTAGACTTTGGGTTTTGTATAGATTAAAAGTTCGCCATAGCTGCAACTTCGCGTACTTCGTTTGTGTTCAACGACCAGACAAAGGCGTCACAGAACCCCACCTTGATCAATAAAGCTTTCATCTTATATTCGCAATATCCAGATTGCAATCTTAGTTTCTTGCTTGTTCTTCATTTGCTCGCAGGAAACAGACCCTCGTGGTCAGGTTGATCGTGCTCCGGCGTGGTCAATAACCTCTCGGAGTTGGTTTAGCGATTGCTAAGGCGCGACGTCCTCGCACGTTCGTAGTCGGATCGTCAAAGTCGACTTCCACCAAAGCGATATCCATCATCTCATCGAAAGACGGGACACCTCCGCATCAATACAATTGTTACACCCACAGCCCCTGCTGCTATACATACTGGACCAATTACTAGAGCTCGTGCACGCCAACTAAATTACCAGGTACTTTCGTTTCTTGGTAATGATTCTAATGTTCATGAGAATATGATGCTGCCTAAATTGGATACATTTGTTTTGCTTACAAATGAAGGGCCTAGCTTGGAGAAGGATGAACATTGGAGCAAGAACAAGCATGGAGATGATGGCATGCGCAAGGGGAACAAGAACGGAGTTACAAGTGATGATTTCAGGACTTTGAAGCCACCATAATGGGTGCATGAAGCCTTGGACGAAATATACAAGATGCCACTTCATAAATTTCGTCCCGAGGCTATTTTAGGTGCTGCGTCACCTTATTATTGGGCCAGGCCCATGTAATTTCGAAATATATAAGTATAGGCTATTTTTAGAGTCCGTATGTGTGGGGAAACAAGAGATAGGGTTGAATTCGGACCCCTCCACCAAGGGCCACGAAATTCCCCCCTCTTCCTCCATATATACAGCCCTTAGGGCATCGTTTAGACTTTGGGTTTTGTTTAGACTAAAAGTTCGCCATAGCTGCAACTTCGCGTACTTCGTTTGTGTTCAACGACCAGACAAAGGCGTCACAGAACCCCACCTTGATCAATAAAGCTTTCATCTTATATTCGCAATATCCAGATTGCAATCTTAGTTTCTTGCTTGTTCTTCGTTTGCTCGCAGGAAACAGACCCTCGTGGTCAGGTTGATCGTGCTCCGGCGTGGTCAATAACCTCTCGGAGTTGGTTTAGCGATTGCTAAGGCGCGACGTCCTCACACGTTCGTAGTCGGATCGTCAAAGTCGACTTCCACCAAAGCGATATCCATCATCTCATCGAAAGGCGGGACACCTTTGCCTCTATCAGACTCAACTATGATTATGACAACAAACAGTGCGTAGCACGTGGTGGAAATTGGTGGATTGGATGGTGGACAGCGGATGGGATAATGATGCAGCGGCTGCGTGACTAATGTGAACAGAACTCGAAACTCTAAAGGAACTAGACACTAAGACCAGCAACTCGACCCGACGATGCAACCGATAATTCAACTATGCAAGCAATGAAAAGAAAATTGCAAAGACTCAGACTGGCTTGGACCAAGGATGAATAGATCTAACTCTTTTTTGTGGCTTTTTCTTGGACAATAGGTAAGAAAATAAATCTAATCTAGGAAAACTGGAAATTCTCACCGAGCAACCTGAAAACTGATACCACTTGATAGAGGCGAGGGTCCTGATCTTTCGATGAGATGATAACTATCGATTTGGTGGAGACGACTTTGACGATCCGGCTACAAACCTGCACGACGTTGCGCCTTAGCAATCGCTAAACCAAACTCCTGAGGTTACTAACGATGCCGGAAGCACGGTCAGCCTGACCAAGAAGGTCTATTCCTGCAAGCAATCGAAGAACGAGCAAGAATATGATAAAGCAATCTGAATATTGCAAATATATATGAGGTATTGATAATGGTGGGGATCCGGAAGCGGTCTCGGTCTGGTCGTTGGACACAAACGAAGTACACAAAGTTGCAATGGCTAACTTTTAACTAAACAAATCCCAAGGAAAAGCTACTAGATGGATCTACTTATATAGGAGCAAGGGGTGGCGGCCAAGGAGGTGGGAGGACGTCCCAAGGCAGCCTAAAACTAAATCTAGGTCGTACAAGGCCAATGGGCCCAAGTGGAGGTGATGTAACACCTTTGGACTTGTAGTTTGACTCGGATTATGCTGCAGCATCAGATTGTTTCGTCCACAACTCAACGCTCCGGACGAATTTGAAGGTGATTCCAATTGGGTTGGAAAGTGCACGAAATCTAGTTTCCAACAAAAAAAGAATCACCCAATTCGGAGTCCGTATGAAAAACTTGTGTGCGTTTTGAGTCAGGTGTGTCTGTGCAGTCCGAATCTGAATCCAGAACGTGAGAGACTTGGACTCTATCTTCTCTTGGGCCAAAAGTGACGTGAGAGAACTTTTTGGACAGCAAATAAACATCTCTTTCTTCCTTATCTTCATATGTGGATTGTACAAATGTCCCATACACCTGCAATTAGACAAAACACAAAAGTGTGTGAAGTATTTTTGTTCGGGATAACATAAATAGATTATTGAATAGTTTGCACTAGAAATCACCTGACAAATATGCATATATGCAATATTTTTGGTCATATACAAGGTAGTCATGTCCTCATCAAAAATTAACCTTCTCCGAAGATGGAAGAGGCAACAAATCAATAGGTGCACGAGGTAGGAAACCATACACAACTTCAAAAGGGCACATCTTAGTAGTAGAATGCAATGAACGATTATAAGCAAATTCAATATGAGGCAAGCATTCCTCCCACATTTTCTTATTATTCTTCAAAACAGCCCTAAGCATAGTAGACAACGTTCTATTGACTACTTCAGTTTGTCCATCAGTTTGGGGGTGACAAGTAGTACTAAAAAGCAGTTTAGTCCCCAACTTAGCCCATAAACATCTCCAAAAGTGGCTAAGAAATTTAGTATCACGATCTGAAACAATAGTATTTGGCACACCATGCAAGCGAATAATTTCACGAAAGAACAAATCAGCAACATTAACAGCATCATCGCTTTTATGACATGGTATAAAGTGTGACATTTTCGAGAATCTATCCACGACAACAAATATGCTATCCCTCCCCTTCTTTGTTCGAGGTAAACCTAAAACAAAGTCCATAGATATATCCTCCCAAGGAACACTAGGTACAGGCAAAGGCATATATAAACCATGAGGATTGAGTCGTGACTTAGCTTTTTGACATGTAGTGCATCGAGCAATAAAACGCTCAACATCCCGTCTCATCTTTGCCCAAAAGAAATGTGTAGCAAGTACGTCCTCCGTCTTCTTCACGCCAAAGTGTCCCATTAATCCTCCTCCATGCGCCTCCTGCAACAACAAAAGACGAACGGAGCTAGCTGGAATGCATAGCTTGTTAGCACGAAACACAAATCCATCGTTAACGACAAACTTGTTCCACATTCTTCCTTCTTTACAATTCTGCATTACATCTTTAAAATCAGCATCATGCACATATTGATCTTTGATGGTCTCCAAACCAAATATTTTGAAGTCAAGTTGTGAAAGCATAGTATAGCGACGAGACAATGCATCAGCAATAACATTCTCTTTTCCCTTCTTGTGTTTAATGACATAAGGGAAAGTCTCAATGAATTCAACCCATTTAGCATGTCTACGATTCAGTTTAGCTTGACTTTTAATATGTTTCAAAGATTCATGATCAGAATGTATAACAAATTCTTTGGGCCATAAATAATGTTGCCATGTTTCTAAAGTCCGAACAAGAGCATATAATTCTTTATCATAAGTAGAATAATTCAGACTAGGCCCACTCAATTTTTCAGAAAAGTATGCAACAGGTTTGCCATCTTGTAATAACACACCTCCTAATCCAATTCCACTAGCATCACATTCAAGCTCAAAAGTCTTATTAAAATCAGGAAGTTGGAGTAAAGGAGCATGTGTCAACTTATCTTTCAATACCGTGAAGGATTCTTCCTGTGCGGTACCCCAAAGAAAAGGCACATCTTTCTTTGTAAGCTCATTGAGAGGTGCAGCAATGGTGCTGAAATCTCTCACAAAACGCCTATAGAATCCAGCGAGGCCAAGAAAACTCCTCACTTATGTGACCGTTTTGGGTTGCGGCCAACTCTCAATAGCTTCAATCTTGGCTTTATCAACTTCAATTCCCTATGGAGTAACAACATAGCCAAGAAAAGATACTCGGTCGGTGCAAAAGGTGCACTTCCCAAGGTTACCAAACAAACGTGCATCACGTAGAGCAATAAAAACAGCACGTAAATGTTCCAAATGTTCTTCCAAAGATCTGCTATAAATCAATATGTCATCAAAGTAAACTACCACAAATCGTCCAATGAAAGCACGTAAAACTTCGTTCATTAATCTCATGAAAGTACTAGGTGCATTAGTTAACCCAAAAGGCATGACTAACCACTCATATAATCCAAACTTAGTTTTGAATGCTGTTTTCCATTCATCTCCCAATTTCATACGAATTTGATGGTATCCACTATGTAAATCAACTTTGGAGAATATTGTAGAGCCACTCAATTCATCAAGCATATCATCTAGCCTAGGAATAGGATGACGATAACGAATAGTAATATTATTAATGCCTCTACAATCAACACACATACGTGATGTACCATCCTTTTTCGGCACTAGAATAATAGGAACAGCACAAGGACTAAGGGATT
The DNA here is from genome assembly GCF_018294505.1 of Triticum aestivum. Classification (NCBI taxonomy): domain Eukaryota; kingdom Viridiplantae; phylum Streptophyta; class Magnoliopsida; order Poales; family Poaceae; genus Triticum; species Triticum aestivum. The sequence goes on from NW_025231244.1 coordinate 9,327, forward strand.
CGCGTATATAACCTTTGTCGAGAAGCTCTTGTACTTGACGCATAATCTCCTTCGTCTCCTCTGGATTGGTACGGTATGGTGCACGGTTTGGCATTGAAGCACCGGGAATTAAGTCAATCTGATGCTCAATCCCTCGAATAGGCGGTAATCCCGGTGGCACGTCTTGTGGAAAGACGTCAGCGAACTCCTGCAAAATGTTAGTGACAGCAGGAGGCAAAGAGGAAGGCACGTCCTCGAATGAAAATAATGCCTCTTTGCACACAAAAGCATAGCAAACAGATTTGCTGAAATCTAGCTCATCAATATCAGATTTGGTGGCAAATAAACATGCACTTTTCAATTTAATTTCAGAAGCAACACTAGATGGTTTATTATTAGGCTTCATTTGTTGCTCAAATTCTTTTGCCACAATCTGATTTTCACTCTTATTCGTCTCCTGTTTTGCTTTATTAGCTCTATTAATATCATCTTTCAAAATGGAATCAGGAGTCATAGGAAGCAAAGTAATATTTTTACCCTTATGAACAAGAGTATATTGATTGTTTCTACCATGGTGTACAGAATTTTTATCAAATTGCCATGGTCTACCAAGTAATAAGGAACATGCTTGCATAGGTACCACATCACAATCAACATAATCAGCATATGTAGAGATACTAAAATGCACACGAACAGTACGTGTTACCTTAACCTTGCCGCTGTTGTTGAACCATTGGATGTAGTAAGGATGTGGATGTGGTCTTGTGGTGAGAGAAAGCTTCTCCACCATCTCCATGCTAGCCAAGTTGTTGCAGCTCCCTCCGTCTATGATGACGCGCACAGAACGTTCCTTCACAACTCCCTTGGTATGGAACAAATTGTGCCTCTGATTTTGCTCAGCTTGTGTGACCTGCACACTCAAAACACGTTGAGCAACTAAACATTCATACCTGTCAGCGTCTTCAGGAGCCATGTATTGCGTCTCATGATCAGAATCATCTCCACCATGTTCTTCACGTGTAATAAGAGCCAAAGTCTCCTCATCATAGTCACTAGCAGACTCATATCCACCATCCGCGGTAGCAATCGTCACACGCGGAGATTTGCATTCTCTCGCATAATGACCTCCTCCCTTACAACGACGACAAATAATATCACTTGTGTGCCCTGTTGATGCCATGGAAGAAGAAGAACGCTGTGCAGGCCCCGCAGGTGCGCTCTTGGCAGATAATGGTGGTTGTGCCTGTTTTCTTGTATCACGGCTGGAGGTGGCACCGGATGGAGGTGCTGGTGCAGTTGAAGTAGAAGATGCACGTGGTATCCATGATGAAGGTCGGCCTGCAGAAAAGTTAGTTCGCCCCAATGCTTGTCGATCCTGCACTTCACGTTCAGCTTTACAAGCAAGATGGAATAAACGAGTGATATTAGTATACTCCTTATAGTCTAGAATGGTCTGAATCTCTCTATTTAATCCACCCAGAAAACGTGCAAGCATAGCTTCATTCTCCTCAACAATACCACATCTAATCATGCCAGTTTGTAATTCCTGATAATATTCTTCTACAGAATTTTTCCCTTGTCTTAAACGCTGCAATTTTTGAATCAATTCACGTTGATAATATGGTGGAACCCAACGAGTACGCATAGCAGTTTTCAAAGCAGCCCAAGTAGTTGGAATAGGATATAATCTACAATGTTCAGACCACCATACACATGCAAAACTAGTGAAAGCACAAACAGCAGCAGCAACCCGTCTCTCCTCAGGATATTGTAAACATGTAAATCGTTGTTCAGTTTCTAACTCCCAAGTAAGATATATATCAGGAACATATCTACCCTCAAATGGTGGAATATTCAATTTCAGTTTAGGAATATGGACATCATCGCGTACCTGAGGTGGTGGTGCAGGCCTACCATTATGAATATATACCTGAGGTCGACCTGCTGGTGGTGGTACAGGTGGCTGCATGTAGTGTTGATTTTGATCAACCTCATCCTCATAATCTCCCACATAATCATCCTCCTCCGCATCAGCAGCAGGAGCCACAGAAGTATCAACAGCAGCACCAACAGTTTGGCCAAACGCAAGAGGAACACGGCTTGCTCGGCAGAGGTCTGCTTCGCGACGTGGAGGTAGTCGTTGTTGTTGTTGTTGGAGAGGTGCGTTAGGTGCAGCGGGTGGTGGTGGTGGAAGACGCGCGAGCAATTCATTAAACTTGTTATCGAGCTTTGTTTCGAACGTCTTCTCAAGGCCAGTGATCTTCTCCATGGCCTCTTCAAAATTGTTCAGCACATCTTGCACCTGTTCAGTCATCATTTGCTGAAACTTATCATGAAGCTCCTTGTTCGATAAATTCTCCCAGTCAATCTCGTCGGCTTGTGATCCTGGCATGGTTAGCAGCAATAGAAACACACAAGAATATGATCCTA
>NW_025231245.1:0-1543 GCF_018294505.1 Triticum aestivum
CAATCTCTTTTGGAGTATCAGGGTTTCAGACGAGAACTCATCGGTTACACGGGCACTTCATTTTTTTAAACTTATTTGAACTCCAAGCTTTTTTTGCTTTCCGTATGCACCATTCAAAGTGAGGTCTTCAATTTTCAACACGTTCTGACATCGTTTGCTATTTTTTAGTCATTTACCTATTTGTTTAGAGAGCTAAATGACAGTGAAATTGAAATCACTACAAAATGAACTCTGAAAAGGTTGAAACTCGGTATGGTATCATCATTTCCCCCACATGGCATGTGAAAAAGAGTAGAGAGGGTTACGGCAAAAACTGGAAGCACTTTGTGTACAAACTGGGCAATCTCTTTCGGAGTATAAGGGTTTCGGACGAGAACTCATCTGTTACACGGGCCCTTCATTTTTTAAACTTATTTGAACTCCAGACTTTTTGCATTCCTATGCACCATTCAAAGCGACCTCATCAATTTTCAACACTTTCTAACATCATTTTCTATTTTCAGTCATTTATCGATTTATTTACAGAGCTAAATGACCGTCAAATTGAAATCACTACAAAATGAACTCTGAAAATGTCGAAACTTGGCATGGTATCATCATTTCACCCACATGGCATGTGCAAAAGAGTAGAGGGTTACGGCAAAAACTGGGCACACTTCGTGTACAAACTGGGCAATCTCTTTCATAGTATTAGGGTTTCGGACGAGAACTCATCTGTTACACGGGCACTTCATTTTTTTAAACTTATTTGAACTCCAGACATTTTTTTGCGTTCGTATGCACCATTCAAAGAGATGTCATCAATTTTGAACACTTTCTAACATCATTTGCTATTTTTCAGTCATTTACTGATTTATTTAGAGAGCTAAATGACCGTGAAATTGAAAATCACTACAAAATGAACTCTGTAAATGTTGAAACTTGGCATGGTATCATCATCCACCTACATAGCATATGTAAAATAGTAGACAGGGTTACAGAAAAAACTGGACGCACTTCATGTACAGACTGGAAAATCTCTTCCGGAGTATCAGGGTTCCGGACGAGAACTCATCTGCTAAACGGGCACTTCATTTTTTTAAAATTATTTGAACTCCAAACTTTTTTGCGTTCTGTATGCACCATTCAAAGCGACGCCATCAATTTTCAACACTTTCTAACATCATTTGCTATTTTCAGCCATTTACCGATTTATTTAGAGAGCTAAATGACCGTGAAATTGAAAATCACTACAAAATTAACTCTAAAAATGTTGAAACTTGGCATGGTATCATCATGTCACCCACATGGGATGTGCAAAATAGTAGAGGGGGTTACAGCAAAAACTGGACACACTTCGTCTACAAAATGGCCAATCTCTTTTGGAGTATCAGGGTTTCAGACGAGAACTCATCGGTTACACGGGCACTTCATTTTTTTAAACTTATTTGAACTCCAAGCTTTTTTTGCTTTCCGTATGCACCATTCAAAGTGAGGTCTTCAATTTTCAACACGTTCTGACATCGTTTGCTATTTTTTAGTCATTTACCTATTTGTTTAGAGA
>NW_025231245.1:9379-11734 GCF_018294505.1 Triticum aestivum
TGACCGTGAAATCGAAAATCACTACAAAATGAACTCTGTAAATGTTGAAACTTGGCATGGTATCATCATTTCACCCACATGGCATGTGCAAAAGAGTAGAGGGTTATGGCAAAAACTGGACACACTTCGTTTACAAACTGGACAATCTCTTTCGTAGTATCAGGGTTTCGGACGAGAACTCATCTGTTACACGGGCACTTCATTTTTTTAAACTTATTTGAACTCCAGACATTTTTTTTGCGTTCCTATGCACCATTCATAGAGATGTCATCAGTTTTCAACACTTTCTAACATCATTTGCTATTTTTTAGTCATTTACCGATTTATTTAGAGAGCTAAATGACCGTGAAATTGAAAATCACTACAAAATGAACTCTGTAAATGTTGAAACTTGGCATGGTATCATCATACACCCACATAACATATGTAAAATAGTAGAGAGGGTTGCAGAAAAAACTGGATGCACTTCGTGTACAGACTGGAAAATCTCTTTCGGAGTATCAGGGTTTCGGACGAGAACTCATCTGTTAAACGGGCACTTCATTTTTTTAAACTTATTTGAACTCCAAACTTTTTTGCGTTCTGTATGCACCATTCAAAGCGACGCCATCAATTTTCAACACTTTCTAACATCATTTGCTATTTTCAGTTATTTACCGATTTATTTAGAGAGCTAAATGACTGTGAAATTGAAAATCACTACAAAATTAACTCTAAAAATGTCGAAACTTGGCATGGTATCATCATGTCACCCACATGGGATGTGCAAAATAGTAGAGAGGGTTACAGCAAAAACTGGACACACTTCGTGTGCAAACTGGACAATCTCTTTTGGAGTATCAGGGTTTCAGACGAGAACTCATCGGTTACATGGGCACTTCATTTTTTTAAACTTATTTGAACTCCAGACTTTTTTTGCGTTCCTACACACCATTCAAAGAGATGTCATTAATTTTCAACACTTTCTAACACCATTTGCTATTTTTCAGTCATTTACCAATTATTTAGAGAGCTAACTGACCGTGAAATTTAAAAACACTACAAAATGAACTCTGTAAGTGTTGAAACTTGGCATGGTATCATCATTCACCCACATAGCATGTGCAAAATAGTAGAGAGGGTTACGGAAAAAACTGGACGCACTTCATGTACAAACTGGAAAATCTCTTTCGGAGTATCAGGGTTTCGAACGAGAACTCATCTGTTACACGGGCACTTCATTTTTTTAAACTTATTTGAACTCCAGACATTTTTTTTGCGTTCCTATGCACCATTCATAGAGATGTCATCAGTTTTCAACACTTTCTAACATCATTTGCTATTTTTCAGTCATTTACCGATTTATTTAGAGAGCTAAATGACCGTGAAATCGAAAATCACTACAAAATGAACTCTGTAAATGTTGAAACTTGGCATGGTATCATCATTTCACCCACATGGCATGTGCAAAAGAGTAGAGGGTTATGGCAAAAACTAGACACACTTCGTTTACAAACTGGACAATCTCTTTCGTAGTATCAGGGTTTCGGACGAGAACTCACATGTTACACGGGCACTTCATTTTTTTAACTTATTTGAACTCCAGACATTTTTTTGCGTTCCTATGCACCATTCATAGAGATGTCATCAATTTTCAACACTTTCTAACATCATTTGCTATTTTTCAGTCATTTACCAATTATTTAGAGAGCTAAATGACCGTGAAATCGAAAATCACTACAAAATGAACTCTGTAAGTGTTGAAACTTGGCATGGTATCATCATTCACCCACATAGCATGTGCAAAATAGTAGAGAGGGTTACGGAAAAAACTGGACGCACTTCATGTACAAACTGGAAAATCTCTTTCGGAATATCAGGGATTCGGACGAGAACTCATCTGTTACACGGGCACTTCATTTTTTTAAACTTATTTGAACTCCAGACATTTTTTTTGCGTTCCTATGCACCATTCATAGAGATGTCATCAGTTTTCAACACTTTCTAACATCATTTGCTATTTTTCAGTCATTTACCGATTTATTTAGAGAGCTAAATGACCGTGAAATCGAAAATCACTACAAAATGAACTCTGTAAATGTTGAAACTTGGCATGGTATCATCATTTCACCCACATGGCATGTGCAAAAGAGTAGAGGGTTATGGCAAAAACTGGACACACTTTGTTTACAAACTGGACAATCTCTTTCGTAGTATCAGGGTTTCGGACGAGAACTCACATGTTACACGGGCACTTCATTTTTTTAACTTATTTGAACTCCAGACATTTTTTTGCGTTCCTATGCACCATTCATAGAGATGTCATCAATTTTCAACACTTTCTAACATCATTTGCTATTTTTCAGTCATTTACCA
>NW_025231246.1:0-5779 GCF_018294505.1 Triticum aestivum
GGAGCGTCGCATCGGCCCCTCATACATGTGGGGTGGTGTTGTGGCATGTCCGAAGAGGCGGCTAGCATCTCCGGGGTGTGGCCTACCTCAAGGACGCCGCCGCCACCGTCACCTGGAGGGGGGAAACAGATGCGTCGGGTCTACACAGATGGGGTGTAGCTGTGGGTTTGGCCCGGATGTTGCTTCCAGGTGTCCCTCTATGCTGACCTGACACAACCGGGTGGAGAGGTCCACTCGTCAAAGCCCTTCCATGGAAAGTCAAAGGGCTAGATCTCATGGTCAACCACTCCAGGGTTAGGCGGGACGGGGGAATTAGGGGGTAGCAATGCCACCGGAGCATCGCACCGGCCCCTCATACATGCGGGGTAGTATTGTGGCATGTCCGAAGAGGCGGCGCGCGTCTCCGATGTGTGGCCCCCCTCGCGGACGGCGATAACACAGTAGTAGACGTTCTGCGGTAACGGTGCGGCGTGAATATTATTAAATACTCGGATCGCGATAAAATCAAGAGTTTTTTACACAACGTGGGCACATGTGTTATAGGAGCGATCGTAATTGTTCATAAATTTTGGTGATGGAGAAGTATCCGAACACTTCCCTCTATGCAGATTGCCCTTCACATGTCTACGACAGTGGCCGGCGGCCTTCGTGGGCTAGCATGCCGCCAATCTTGTGTGCAGGGCTTCTCACAAGTCTGATGTGTTGTGGCTGTTGCAAACGCCTGGCACGCGTCTCCGGCGCGTGGCACCCCTCACGGACGGCGCCGCTGCCGGCACCTAGAGGGGGAAACGGACGCGTCGGGTCTACTCGGAGGGGATCTAGCTGTGGTTTTGGCCCGCATGTTGCTCCCAGGTGTCCCTCTATGCGGACCTGATACAACCGGGGGGAGAGTTCCACTGTTTGAAGCCCGTCCGTGGAAAGTCAAAGGGCTAGATTTCGTGGTCAGCCGCTCCAGGGTTAGGCGGGACGGGGGCCCTGGGGGTAGCAATGCCACCGGAGCGTCGCACCGGCCCCTCATACATGCGGGGTGGTGTTGTGGCATGTCTGAAGAGGCGGCGCGCGTCTCCGGGGTGTGGCCCCCTCACGGATGGCGATGACACAGCAGTAGACGTTCTGCGGTAACGGTGCGGCGTGAATATTATAAAATACTTGGATCACGATGAAATCATGAGTTTTTTACACGACGTGGGCACATGTGCTATAGGAGCGATGGTAATTTTTCATAATTTTTGATGATGGAGAAGTATCCGAACACTTCCCTCTACGCGGATTGCCCTTCGCATGTCTACGACTGTGGCCGGCGGCCTCCGTGGCCTAGCATGCCGCCAATCTTGCGTGCGCTGCTTCTCACAAGTCTGAGAGTGTTGTGGCGGTTGCGAACGCCCAGCACGTGTCCCCGGGCCATGGCCCCCGTCACGGATGGCGCCGCCGCCGGCAACTGGAGGGGGGCAACGGACGCGTCGGGTCTACACGGAGGGGATGTAGCTGTGGGTTTGGCCCGGATGTTGCTCCCAGGTGTCCCTCTGTGCTGACCTGATACAACCGGGTGGAGAGGTCCACTGTTCGAAGCCCGTACGTGGAAAGTCAAAGGGCTAGATCTCGTGGTCAACCGCTCCAGGGTTAGGCGGGAAGGGGGCCCGAGGGGGGCGGGGGTAGCAATGCCACCGGAGCGTCGCATCGGACCCTCATACATGTGGGGTGGTGTTGTGGCATGTCCGAAGAGGCGGCTAGCATCTCCGGGGTGTGGCCTCAATCAAGGACGCCGCCACCACCGTCACCTGGAGGGGGGAAACAGATGCGTCAGGTCTACACGGATGGGGTGTAGCTGTGGGTTTGGCCCGGATGTGCTTCCAGGTGTCCCTCTATGCTGACCTGACACAACCGGGTGGAGAGGTCCACTGGTCAAAGCCCTTCCATGGAAAGTCAAAGGGCTAGATCTCGTGGTCAACCACTCCAGGGTTAGGCGGGACGGGGGCATTAGGAGGTAGCAATGCCACCGGAGCGTCGCACCGGCCCCTCATACATGCGGGGTGGTGTTGTGGCATGTCCGAAGAGGCGGCGCGCGTCTCCGGGGTGTGGCCCCCCTCGCGGACGGCGATAACACAGTAGTAGACGTTCCGCGGTAACGATGCGGCGTGAATATTATGAAATACTCGGATCGCGATAAAATCATGAGTTTTTTACACATCGTGGGCACATGTGTTATAGGAGCGATCGTAATTGTTCATAAATTTTGGTGATGGAGAAGTATCCGAACACTTCCCTCTATGCGGATTGCCCTTCACATGTCTACGACAGTGGCCGGCGGCCTCCGTGGGCTAGCATGCCGCCAATCTTGCGTGCACGGCTTCTCACAAGTCTGATGTGTTGTGGCTGTGGCAAACGCCTGGCACGCGTCTCCGGGGCGTGGCCCCCCTCACGGACGGCGCCGCCGCCGGCACCTAGAGGGGGAAACGGACGCGTCGGGTCTACTCGGAGGGGATCTTGCTGTGGGTTTGGCCCGGTTGTTGCTCCCAGATGTCCCTCTGTGCGGACCTGATACAACCAGGTGGAGAGTTCCACTGTTTGAAGCCCGTCCGTGGAAAGTCAAAGGGCTAGATCTCGTGGTCAACCGCTCACGGGTTATTCGGGACGGGGGCCCGAGGGGGGCGGGGGGTAGCAATGCCACCGGAGCGTCGCATCGGCCCCTCATACATGTGGGGTTGTGTTGTGGTATGTCCGAAGAGGCGGCTAGCGTCTCCGGGGTGTGGCCTCCCTCAAGGACGGCGCCGCCGCCGGCACCTGCAGGGGGGAAACGGATGCGTCGGGTCTACACGGATGGGGTGTAGCCGTGGGTTTGGCCCGGATGTTGCTTCCAGGTGTCCCTCTGTGCTGACCTGACACAACCGGGTGGAGAGGTCCACTGGTCAAAGTCCTTCCGTGGAAAGTCAAAGGGCTAGATCTCGTGGTCAACCGCTCGAGGGTTAGGCGGGAAGGGGGCTCTGGGGGGTAGCAATGCCACCGGAGCGTCGCACCGGCCCCTCATACATGCGTGGTGGTGTTGTGGCATGTCCGAAGAGGCGGCGCGCGTCTCCGGGGTGTGGCCCCCTTCACGGACGGCGATGACACAGTAGTAGACGTTCTGCGGTAACGGTGCGGCGTGAATATTATTAAATACTCGGATCGCGATAAAATCATGAAATTTTTACATGACATGGGCACATGTGCTATAGGAGCGATGGTATTGTTTTCATAATTTTTGGTGATGGTGAAGTATCCGAACACTTCCCTCTATGCGGATTGCCCTTCACATGTCTACGACTGTGGCCGGCGGCCTCCGTGGGCTAGCATGCCGCCAATCTTGCGTGCACGGCTTCTCACAACTCTGAGTGTGTTTTGGAGGTTGCAAACGCCCGGCACGCGTCTTCGGGGCGTGGCCCCCCTCACGGTCGGCGCCGCCGCCGACACCTGGAGGGGGAAACGGACCCGTCTGGTCTACACGGAGGGGATGTAGCTGTGGATTTGGCCCGTATGTTGCTCCCAGGTGTCCCTCTGTGCTGACCTGATACAACCGGGTGGAGAGGTCCACTGTTTGAAGCCCGTCCGTGGAAAGTCAAAGGGCTAGATCTCGTGGTCAACCACTCCAGGGTTAGGCGGGACGGGGGCCCGAGGGGGGCGGGGGGTAGGAATGCCACGGGAGCGTCGCATCGGCCCCTCATACATGTGGGGTGGTGTTGTGGCATGTCCGAAGAGGCGACTAGCGTCTCCGGGGTGTGGCCTCCCTCAAGGACGGCGCCACCGCCGGCACCTGGAGGGGGGAAACGGATATGTCGGGTCTACACGGATGGGGTGTAGCCGTGGGTTTGGCCCAGATGTTGCTTCCAGGTGTCCCTCTGTGCTGACCTGACACAACCGGGTGAAGAGGTCCACTCGTCAAAGCCCTTCCGTGGAAAGTCAACAGGCTATATTTCGTGGTCAACCGCTCCAGGGTTAGGCGGGATGGGGGCCCTGGGGGGTAGCAATGCCACCGGAGCGTCGCACCGGCCCCTCATACATGCGGGTTGGTGTTGTGGCATGTTCGAAGAGGCGGCGCGCGTCTCCGGGGTGTGGCTCCCCTCACGGACGGCGATGACACAGTAGTAGACGTTTTGCAATAACGGTGCGGCGTGAATATTATAAAATACTTGGATCGCGATGAAATCATGAGTTTTTTACACGACGTGGGCACATGTGCTATAGGAGCGATGGTAATTTTTCATAATTTTTGATGATGGAGAAGTATCCGAACACTTCCCTCTACGCGGATTGCCCTTCGCATGTCTACGACTGTGGCCGGCGGCCTCCGTGGCCTAGCATGCCGCCAATCTTGCGTGCGCTGCTTCTCACAAGTCTGAGAGTGTTGTGGCGGTTGCGAACGCCCGGCACGTGTCCCCGGGCCAAGGCCCCCCTCACGGATGGCGCCGCCGCCGGCAACTGGAGGGGGGCAACGGACGCGTCGGGTCTACACGGAGGGGATGTAGCTGTGGGTTTGGCCCGGATGTTGCTCCCAGGTGTCCCTCTGTGCTGACCTGATACAACCGGGTGGAGAGGTCCACTGTTCGAAGCCCGTACGTGGAAAGTCAAAGGGCTAGATCTCGTGGTCAACCGCTCCAGGGTTAGGCGGGAAGGGGGCCCGAGGGGGGCGGGGGTAGCAATGCCACCGGAGCGTCGCATCGGACCCTCATACATGTGGGGTGGTGTTGTGGCATGTCCGAAGAGGCGGCTAGCATCTCCGGGGTGTGGCCTCAATCAAGGACGCCGCCACCACCGTCACCTAGAGGGGGGAAACAGATGCGTCAGGTCTACACGGATGGGGTGTAGCTGTGGGTTTGGCCCGGATGTGCTTCCAGGTGTCCCTCTATGCTGACCTGACACAACCGGGTGGAGAGGTCCACTGGTCAAAGCCCTTCCATGGAAAGTCAAAGGGCTAGATCTCGTGGTCAACCACTCCAGGGTTAGGCGGGACGGGGGCATTAGGAGGTAGCAATGCCACCGGAGCGTCGCACCGGCCCCTCATACATGCGGGGTGGTGTTGTGGCATGTCCGAAGAGGCGGCGCGCGTCTCCGGGGTGTGGCCCCCCTCGCGGACGGCGATAACACAGTAGTAGACGTTCTGCGGTAACGATGCAGCGTGAATATTATGAAATACTCGGATCGCGATAAAATCATGAGTTTTTTACACATCGTGGGCACATGTGTTATAGGAGCGATCGTAATTGTTCATAAATTTTGGTGATGGAGAAGTATCCGAACACTTCCCTCTATGCGGATTGCCCTTCACATGTCTACGACAGTGGCCGGCGGCCTCTGTGGGCTAGCATGCCGCCAATCTTGCGTGCACGGCTTCTCACAAGTCTGATGTGTTGTGGCTGTGGCAAACGCCTGGCACGCGTCTCCGGGGCGTGGCCCCCCTCACGGACGGCGCCGCCGCCGGCACCTAGAGGGGGAAACGGACGTGTCGGGTCTACTCGGAGGGGATCTTGCTGTGGGTTTGGCCCGGTTGTTGCTCCCAGATGTCCCTCTGTGCGGACCTGATACAACCAGGTGGAGAGTTCCACTGTTTGAAGCCCGTCCGTGGAAAGTCAAAGGGCTAGATCTCGTGGTCAACCGCTCACGGGTTATTCGGGACGGGGGCCCGAGGGGGGCGGGGGGTAGCAATGCCACCGGAGCGTCGCATCGGCCCCTCATACATGTGGGGTTGTGTTGTGGTATGTCCGAAGAGGCGGCTAGCGTCTCCGGGGTGTGGCCTCCCTCAAGGACG
>NW_025231246.1:10455-11734 GCF_018294505.1 Triticum aestivum
GTCGCATCGGCCCCTCATACATGTGGGGTGGTGTTGTGGCATGTCCGAAGAGGCGGCTAGCGTCTCCGGGGTGTGGCCCCCATCAAGGAAGAAGCCGCCGCCGGCACCTGGAGGGGGGAAATGGATGCGTCGGGTCTAGACGGAGGGGGTGTAGCTGTGGGTTTGGCCCGGATGTTGCTTCCAGGTGTCCCTCTGTGCTGACCTGACACAACTGGGTGGAGAGGTCCACTGGTCAAAGCCCTTCCGTGGAAAGTCAAAGGGCTAGATCTCGTGGTCAACCGCTCCAGGGTTAGGCGGGAAGGGGGCTCTGGGGTAGAAATGCCACCGGAGCGTCGCACCGGCCCCTCATACATGCGGGGTGGTGTTGTGGCATGTCCGAAGAGGCAGCGTGCGTCTCCGGGTTGTGGCCCCCTTCACGGACGGGGATGACATAGTAGTAGACGTTCTGCGGTAACGGTGCGGCGTGAATATTATTAAATACTCGAATCGCGATAAAAGCATGAGTGTTTTACACGACATGGGCACATCTGCTATAGGAGCGACGGTAATTTTTCATAATTTTTGGTGATGGAGAAGTATCCGAACACTTCCCTCTATGCGGATTGTCCTTCACATGTCTACGACTGTGGCCGGCAGCCTCCATGGGCTAGCATGCCGCCAATCTTGCGTGCATGGCTTCTCACAAGTCTGAGTGTGTTGTGGTGGTTACAAACGCCCGGCACGCGTCTCCGAGGCGTGGCCCCCCTCACGGACGGCGAAACCCCCGGCACCTGGAGGGGGAAACGGACGCGTCGGGTCTACTCGGAGGGGATGTTGCTCTGGGTTTGGCCCGGATGTTGCTCCCAGGTGTCCCTTTATGCTGACCTGATACAACCGGGTGGAGAGGTCCACGGTTCGAAGCCCGTCCGTGGAAAGTCAAAGGGCTAGATCTCATGGTCAACCGTTCCAGGGTTAGGCGGGACGGGGGCCCGAGGGGGGCGTGGGTAGCAATGCCACCAGAGCTTCGCATCGGCCCCTTACATGTGGGGTGGTGTTGTGGCATGTCCGAAGAGGCGGCTAGCGTCTCCGGGGTGTGGCCCCCCTCAAGGACGGCGCCACCGCCGGCACCTGGAGAAGGGAAACGGATGCGTCGGGTCTACACGGAGGGGGTGTAGCTGTGGGTTTGGCCCGGATGTTGCTTCCAGGTATCCCTCTGTGCTGACCTGACACAACCGGGTGGAGAGGTCCACTTGTCAAAGTCCTTACGTGGAAAGTCAAAGGGCTAGATTTCGTGGTCAAA
>NW_025231247.1:0-1223 GCF_018294505.1 Triticum aestivum
CCGGCACCTGGAGGGGGGAAACGGACGCGTGGGGTCTACACGGAGGGGATCTTGCTGTGGGTCTGGCCCGGATGTTGCTCCAAAGTGTTCCTATGGGCTGAACTAACACAACCGGGTGGGGAGGTCCACTAGTCAAAGCCCGTCCATGCAAAGTCAAAGGGGTAGATCCCGTGGTCAAACGCTACAGGGTTAGGCGGGACGGGGGCACTGGGGGGTTGCAATGCCACCGAAGCGTCGCACCGGGCCCTCATACATGCGGGGTGGTGTGGTGGCATGTCCGAAGAGGCAGGACGCGTCTCCGGGGTGTGGCCCCCCTCACGGACGGCGATGACACGGTAGTAGACGTTCTGCGGTAACGATGCGGCGTCAATATTACTAAATACTCGGAGCGCGATAAAATCATGAGTTTTTTTGCACGACGTGGGCACATGTGCTATAGGAACGATGGTATTTTTTCATAATTTTTGGTGATGGAGAAGTATCTGAAAAATTCCCTCTACGCGGATTGCCCTTCGCGCGTCTACGGCTGTGGCCGGCAGCCTCCGGGGGCTAGCATGCCGCCAAATCTTGCGCCGGCGGCCTCTCACAAGTCTGGAAGTGTTGTGGCGGTTGCAAACGCATGGCACACGTGTCCGGGGTGTGGCCCCTCACGGACGGCGCTGCCGCCGGCACCTGGAGGGGGGAAACGGACGCATGGGGTCTACACGGAGGGGATCTTGCTGTGGGTCTGGCCCGGATGTTGCTCCAAAGTGTTCCTATGGGCTGACCTAACACAACCGGGTGGGGAGATCCACTGGTCAAAACCCGTTCGTGCAAAGTCAAAGGGGTAGATCCCGTGGTCAAATGCTACAGGGTTAGGCGGGACGGGGGCACTGGGGGGTTGCAATGCCATCGAAGCGTCGCACCGGGAGCTCATACATGCGTGGTGGTGTGGTGGCATGTCCGAAGAGGCGGGACGCGTCTCCGAGGCGTGGCCCCCCTCACGGACGGCGATGACACGGTAGTAGACGTTCTGCGGTAACGATGCGACGTCAATATTACTAAATACTCGGAGCGCGATAAAATCATGAGTTTTTTTGCACGACGTGGGCGCATGTGCTATAGGAACGATGGTATTTTTTCATAATTTTTGGTGATGGAGAAGTATCCGAAAAATTCCCTCTACGCGGATTGCCCTTCGCGCGTCTACGGTTGTGGCCGGCGGCCTCCGGGGGCTAGCATGC
>NW_025231247.1:2575-5726 GCF_018294505.1 Triticum aestivum
TGGGTCTGGCCCGTATGTTGCTCCAAAGTGTTCCTATGGGCTGACCTAACACAACCGGGTGGGGAGGTCCACTGGTCAAAGCCCGTCCGTGCAAAGTCAAAGGGGTAGATCCCGTGGTCAAACGCTACAGGGTTAGGCGGGACGGGGGCACTAGGGGGTAGCAATGCCACCGCAGCGTCGCTACGGGCCCTTATACATGCGGGGTGGTGTGGTGGCATGTCCGAAGAGGCGGGACGCGTCTCCAGGGCGTGGCCCCCCTCATGGACGGCGATGACACGGTAGTAGACGTTCTGCGGTAACGATGCGGCGTCAATATTACTAAATACTCGGAGCGCGATAAAATCATGAGTTTTTTTGCACGACGTGGGCACATGTGCTATAGGAACGATGGTATTTTTTCATAATTTTTGGTGATGGAGAAGTATCCGAAAAATTCCCTCTACGCGGATTGCCCTTCGCGCGTCTACGGCTCTGGCCGGCGGCCTCCGGGGGCTAGCATGCCGCCAAATCTTGCGCCTGCGGCCTCTCACAAGTCTGGAAGTGTTGTGGCGGTTGCAAACGCCCGGCACGCGTGTCCGGGGTGTGCCCCCCTCACGGACGGCGCTGCCGCCGACACCTGGAGGGGGGAAACGGACGTGTGGGGTCTACACGGAGGGGATCTTGCTGTGGGTCTGGCCCGGATGTTGCTCCAAAGTGTACCTATGGGCTGACCTAACACAACCGGGTGGGGAGGTCCACTGGTCAAAGCCCGTCCGTGCAAAGTCAAAGGGGTAGATCCCGTGGTCAAATGCTACAGGGTTAGGCGGGACGGGGGCACTGGGGGGGTAGCTATGCCACCGGAGCGTCACACCGGGCCCTCATACATGCGGGGTTGTGTGGTGGCATGTCCGAAGAGGCGGGACGCGTCTCCGGGGCGTGGCCCCCCTCACGGACGGCGATGACACGGTAGTAGACGTTCTGCGGTAACGATGCGGTGTCAATATTACTAAATACTCAGAGCGCGATAAAATCATGAGTTTTTTACCACGACGTGGGCACATGTGCTATAGGAACGATGGTATTTTTTCATAATTTTTGGTGATGGAGAAGTATCCGAAAAATTCCCTCTACGCGGATTGCCCTTCGCGCGTCTACGGCTGTGGCCGGCGGCCTCCGGGGGCTAGCATCCCGCCAAATTTTGTGCCGACGGCATCTCACAAGTCTGGAAGTGTTGTGGCGGTGGCACGCGTGTCCGGGGTGTGCCCCCCTCACGGACGGCGCTGCCGCCGGCACCTGGACGGGGGAAACGGACGCGTGGGGTCTACACGGAGGGGATCTTGCCGTGGGTCTGCCCTAGATGTTGCTCCAAAGTGTTCCTATGGGCTGACCTAACACAACCGGGTGGGGAGGTCCACTGGTCAAAGCCCGTCCGTGCAAAGTCAAAGGGGTAGATCCCGTGGTCAAACGCTACAGGGTTAGGCGGGACGGGGGCACTTGGGGGTAGCAATGCCACCGGAGCGTCGCACCGGGCCCTCATACATGCGGGGTGGTGTGGTGGCATGTCCGAAGAGGCGGGACGCGTCTCCGGGGCGTGGCCCCCCTCACGAACGGCGATGACACGGTAGTAGACGTTCTGCGGTAACGATGCGGCGTCAATATTACTAAATACTCGGAGCGCGATAAAATCATGAGTTTTTTTGCACGACGTGGGCACATGTGCTATAGGAACGATGGTATTTTTTCATAATTTTTGGTGATGGAGAAGTATCCGAAATATTCCCTCTACGCGGATTGCCCTTCGCGCGTCTACGGCTGTGGCCGGCGGCCTCCAGGGGCTAGCATGCCGCCAAATCTTGCGTCCGTGGCCTCTCACAAGTCTGGAAGTGTTGTGGCGGTTGCAAACGCATGGCACGCGTGTTCGGGGTGTGCCCCCCTCACGGACGGCGCTGCCGCCGGCACCTGGAGGGGGGAAACGGACGCGTGGGGTCTACACGGAGGGGATCTTGCTGTGGGTCCGGCCCGGATGTTGCTCCAAAGTGTTCCTATGGGCTGAACTAACACAACCGGGTGGGGAGGTCCACTAGTCAAAGCCCGTCCATGCAAAGTCAAAGGGGTAGATCCCGTGGTCAAACGCTACAGGGTTAGGCGGGACGGGGGCACTGGGGGGTTGCAATGCCACCGAAGCGTCGCACCGGGCCCTCATACATGCGGGGTGGTGTGGTGGCATGTCCGAAGAGGCAGGACGCGTCTCCGGGGTGTGGCCCCCCTCACGGACGGCGATGACACGGTAGTAGACGTTGTGCGGTAACGATGCGGCGTCAATATTACTAAATACTCGGAGCGCGATAAAATCATGAGTTTTTTTGCACGACGTGGGCACATGTGCTATAGGAACGATGGTATTTTTTCATAATTTTTGGTGATGGAGAAGTATCCGAAAAATTCCCTCTACGCGGATTGCCCTTCGCGCGTCTACGGCTGTGGCCGGCGGCCTCCGGGGGCTAGCATGCCGCCAAATCTTGCGCCAGCGGCCTCTCACAAGTCTGGAAGTGTTGTGGCGGTTGCAAACGCATGGCACACGTGTCCGGGGTGTGGCCCCTCACGGACGGCGCTGCCGCCGGCACCTGGAGGGGGGAAACGGACGCATGGGGTCTACACGGAGGGGATCTTCCTGTGGGTCTGGCCCGGATGTTGCTCCAAAGTGTTCCTATGGGCTGACCTAACACAACCGGGTGGGGAGGTCCACTGGTCAAAACCCGTTCATGCAAAGTCAAAGGGGTAGATCCCGTGGTCAAATGCTACAGGGTTAGGCGGGACGGGGGCACTGGGGGGTTGCAATGCCATCGGAGCGTCGCACCGGGAGCTCATACATGCGTGGTGGTGTGGTGGCATGTCCGAAGAGGCGGGACGCGTCTCCGAGGCGTGGCCCCCCTCACGGACGGCGATGACACGGTAGTAGACGTTCTGCGGTAACGATGCGACGTCAATATTACTAAATACTCGGAGCGCGATAAAATCATGAGTTTTTTTGCACGACGTGGGCGCATGTGCTATAGGAACGATGGTATTTTTTCATAATTTTTGGTGATGGAGAAGTATCCGAAAAATTCCCTCTACGCGGATTGCCCTTCGCGCGTCTACGGCTGTGGCCGGCGGCCTCCGGGGGCTAGCA
>NW_025231247.1:7920-11733 GCF_018294505.1 Triticum aestivum
TGCCGCCAAATCTTGCGCCGGCGGCCTCTCACAAGTCTGGAAGTGTTGTGGCGGTTGCAAACGCATGGCACACGTGTCCGGGGTGTGCCCCCTCACGGACGGCGCTGCCGCCGGCACCTGGAGGGGGGAAACGGACGCATGGGGTCTACACGGAGGGGATCTTGCTGTGGGTCTGGCCCGGATGTTGCTCCAAAGTGTTCCTATGGGCTGACCTAACACAACCGGGTGGGGAGGTCCACTGGTCAAAACCCGTTCGTGCAAAGTCAAAGGGGTAGATCCCGTGGTCAAATGCTACAGGGTTAGGCGGGACGGGGGCACTGGGGGGTTGCAATGCCACCGGAGCGTCGCACCGGGACCTCATACATGCGTGGTGGTGTGGTGGCATGTCCGAAGAGGCGGGACGCGTCTCCGAGGCGTGGCCCCCCTCACGGACGGCGATGACACGGTAGTAGACGTTCTGCGGTAACGATGCGGTGTCAATATTACTAAATACTCGGAGCGCGATAAAATCATGAGTTTTTTTGCACGACGTGGGCACATGTGCTATAGGAATGATGGTATTTTTTCATAATTTTTGGTGATGGAGAAGTATCCGAAAAATTCCCTCTACGCGGATTGCCCTTCGCGCGTCTACGGCTGTGGCCGGCGGCCTCCGGGGGCTAGCATCCCGCCAAATTTTGCGCCGACGGCCTCTCACAAGTCTGGAAGTGTTGTGGCGGTGGCACGCGTGTCCGGGGTGTGCCCCCCTCATGGACGGCGCTGCCGCCGGCACCTGGACGGGGGAAACGGACGCGTGGGGTCTACACGGAGGGGATCTTGCCGTGGGTCTGGCCCGGATGTTGCTCCAAAGTGTTCCTATGGGCTGACCTAACACAACCGGGTGGGGAGGTCCACTGGTCAAAGCCCGTCCGCGCAAAGTCAAAGGGGTAGATCCCGTGGTCAAACGCTACAGGGTTAGGCGGGACGGGGGCACTTGGGGGTAGCAATGCCACCGGAGCGTCGCACCGGGCCCTCATACATGCGGGGTGGTGTGGTGGCATGTCCGAAGAGGTGGGACGCGTCTCCGGGGCGTGGCCCCCCTCACGAACGGTGATGACACGGTAGTAGACGTTCTGCGGTAACGATGCGGCATCAATATTACTAAATACTCGGAGCGCGATAAAATCATGAGTTTTTTGCACGACGTGGGCACATGTGCTATAGGAACGATGGTATTTTTTCATAATTTTTGGTGATGGAGAAGTATCCGAAATATTCCCTCTACGCGGATTGCCCTTCGCGCTTCTACGGCTGTGGCCGGCGGCCTCCGGGGGCTAGCATGCCGCCAAATCTTGCACCGGCGGCCTCTCACAAGTCTGGAAGTGTTGTGGCGGTTGCAAACGCATGGCACGCGTGTTCGGGGTGTGCCCCCCTCACGGACGGCGCTGCCGCCGGCAACTGGAGGGGGGAAACGGACGCGTGGGGTCTACACGGAGGGGATCTTGCTGTGGGTCTGGCCCGGATGTTGCTCCAAAGTGTTCCTATGGGCTGAACTAACACAACCGGGTGGGGAGGTCCACTGGTCAAAGCCAGTCCGTGCAAAGTCAAAGGGGTAGATCCCGTGGTCAAACGCTACAGGGTTAGGCGGGACGGGGGCACTGAGGGGTTGCAATGCCACCGAAGCGTCGCACCGGGCCCTCATACATGCGGGGTGGTGTGGTGGCATGTCCGAAGAGGCAGGACGCGTCTCCGGGGTGTGGCCCCCCTCACGGACGGCGATGACACGGTAGTAGACGTTCTGCGGTAACGATGCGGCGTCAATATTACTAAATACTCGGAGCGCGATAAAATCATGAGTTTTTTTGCACGACGTGGGCACATGTGCTATAGGAACGATGGTATTTTTTCATAATTTTTGGTGATGGAGAAGTATCCGAAAAATTCCCTCTGCGCGGATTGCCCTTCGCGCGTCTACGGTTGTGGCCGGCGGCCTCCGGGGGCTAGCATGCCGCCAAATCTTGCGCCGGCGGCCTCTCACAAGTCTGGAAGTGTTGTGGCAGTTGCAAACGCATGGCACACGTGTCCGGGGTGTGCCCCCTCACGGACGGCGCTGCCGCCGGCACCTGGAGGGGGGAAACGGACGCATGGGGTCTACACGGAGGGGATCTTGCTGTGGGTCTGGCCCGGATGTTGCTCCAAAGTGTTCCTATGGGCTGACCTAACACAACCAGGTGGGGAGGTCCACTGGTCAAGACCCGTTCGTGCAAAGTCAAAGGGGTAGTTCCCGTGGTCAAATGCTACAGGGTTAGGCGGGACGGGGGCACTGGGGGGTTGCAATGCCATCGGAGCGTCGCACCGGGACCTCATACATGCGTGGTGGTGTGGTGGCATGTTCGAAGAGGCGGGACGCGCCTCCGAGGCGTGGCCCCCCTCACGGACGGCGATGACACGGTAGTAGACGTTCTGCGGTAACGATGCGACGTAAATATTACTAAATACTCGGAGCGCGATAAAATCATGAGTTTTTTTGCACGACGTGGGCACATGTGCTATAGGAACGATGGTATTTTTTCATAATTTTTGGTGATGGAGAAGTATCCGAAAAATTCCCTCTACGCAGATTGCCCTTCGCGCGTCTACGGCTGTGGCCGGCGGCCTCCGGGGGCTAGCATGCCGCCAAATCTTGCGCCGGCGGCCTCTCACAAGTCTGGAAGTGTTGTGGCGGTTGCAAACGCCCGGCACGCGTGTCCGGGGTGTGCCCCCCTCACGGACGGCGCTGCCGCCGGCACCTGGAGGGGGGAAACGGACGCGTGGGGTCTACACGGAGGGGATCTTGCAGTGGGTCTGGCCCGGATGTTGCTCCAAAGTGTTCCTATGAGCTGACCTAACACAACCGGGTGGGGAGGTCCACTGGTCAAAGCCCGTCTGTGCAAAGTCAAAGGGGTAGATCCCGTGGTCAAACGCTACAGGGTTAGGCGGGACGGGGGCACTAGGGGGTAGCAATGCCACCGCAGCGTCGCACCGGGCCCTCATACATGCGGGGTGGTGTGGTGGCATGTCCGAAGAGGCGGGACGCGTCTCCAGGGCGTGGGCCCCCCTCACGGACGGCGATGACACGGTAGTAGACGTTCTGCGGTAACGATGCGGCGTCAATATTACTAAATACTCGGAGCGTGATAAAATCATGAGTTTTTTTGCACGACGTGGGCACATGTTCTATAGGAACGATGGTATTTTTTCATAATTTTTGGTGATGGAGAAGTATCCGAAAAATTCCCTCTACGCGGATTGCCCTTCGCGCGTCTACGACTGTGGCCGGCGGCCTCCGGGGGCTAGCATGCCGCCAAATCTTGCGCCGACGGCCTCTCACAAGTCTGGAAGTGTTGTGGCGGTTGCAAACACCCGGCACGCGTGTCCGGGGTGTGCCCCCCTCACGGACGGCGCTGCCGCCGGCACCTGGAGGGGGGAAACGGACGCGTGGGGTCTACACGGAGGGGATCTTGCTGTGGGTCTGGCCCGGATGTTGCTCCAAAGTGTTCCTATGGGCTGACCTAACACAACCGGGTGGGGAGGTCCACTGGTCAAAGCCCGTCCGTGCAAAGTCAAAGGCGTAGATCCCGTGGTCAAACGCTACAGGGTTAGGCGGGACGGGGGCACTGGGGGTAGCAATGCCACAGCAGCGTCGAACCGGGCCCTCATACATGCGGGGTGGTGTGGTGGCATGTCCAAAGAGGTGGGACGCGTCTCCGGGGCATGGCCCCCCTCACGGACGACGATGACACGGTAGTAGACGTTCTGCGGTAACGATGCGGCGTCAATATTACTAAATACTCG
>NW_025231248.1:0-6926 GCF_018294505.1 Triticum aestivum
TGCATTAGAGTGTTGCATCATGTTTACTCATTCATCAGAAACTTGAAATGGGGATGACAGAACCCCCAGTCCCCTCTGAAACCAACTAGGGCTACTAAAATAATTTTTCAATGAACCTGAAATGCCCTTCTAAAATGCCCATCATTTTTGTCTTGGTTCAGAACCTCTGCCAAAAATGGTGCACATTTTCCTAGGCCATCCTAGGGTTTTTGAATTAAATCATAAATATTTGAATTTGGGCATTTAAAATAATATAAAATATTTAAATGCTCAAATATCTCCAAACTAAAATGTTTCATGTTGGAAATAATCCAACTATGGGCCAGGAATAGTTTGGTGATTTTTGAAGTTGCCTAGGTATTTTATTTAATTCAACAAAGTTGCAGATATATTAAATAAAACAGAAAACAGAAGAAAAAGGGAAAAACTTACCTGGGCTCCTCCCTGTGCGGCCTAGCCAGCTGGCCGGCCCAGCCAGCAACCGATCCAGCCCAGCACTGTAGCCCTCCGTCGTCTTCCTCCCCTCGCCCCGAAGCTGCTGCGTGCTCGCGCGCGCACGGCCGCGCGGCCACCTCCTGCTTGCCGACGACCTCCTGGCCGCGTGGACGACGCCCGCAGCCCGTCCCGATCCCCCCTGCTCTCTCTCACTCTCCCCGGCTCTTTCCTTCCTCTCCCTCGCTCTCTCTCTCTCACGGCCCAACACCACCGTCGCCGCCGTTCGCCACAGCAGCCATCTCCGGCCACCCCTCGCTCCCCCGACTAGCTCAGAAGCTCCGCCACAACTCCCTCTTCCTCCCCACCGCTCCACGGGTCCCCGGAAGCCCTGCATCGCCGCCACGTCGTCGTTCCCCTTTTCGGCTCCGATCATCGTCGCCGTCGAATTCGTCGTCTCCGGCACGTCCCCGAGCCCGCTTCGACGCCCACTGCAACCGCGGTGAGCTACGCCACCGTTTCCCCCTCTTCTCCCCCTCGTTCCCTCACCATAGCCTCCTCCCCACCACGGCCGAACCTCCGCCGTCGCCGAGCTCGCCGTCGACGCAGCTCCGGTGACCATTTGGTCACCCCGGCGAGTCCAACAAGTTCGCAAGACCCCGTAGAGCATTCCTAGCGCCTCGCTTTGCTCGACTTCAAGCTCCAACCCCATTCCCATGCACGACCGAACCCCGGCGGCCGCAGCCGAGCTCGCCGCCGTCGACTCCGGCCACCCCGACCCAAACGGACTCCGCCAAGAGCTGCGGGTCGTCCTCAGCTCCACTCCGGTGGTCTCCGCGGCCCCTCTGGTGGCCGAAATGGCCAAAACCACTCCTGCCGCCGCGTCGGGCTCGCCGGCGGCTAAACGCCGGCAGCCGACTTTGACTTTGACCACGGGTGGGCCCTGGTTGACTCCCCTGAGTCAATGACAGGTGGGGCCCAGCCCTGTTAATTAAACAGGATTAGTTTTAATTAACTTTTAATTAAATTAATCACCCTGACATGCGGGACCCACTGTCAGGTTTGACCCAGACCTGTTCTGTTGACCTGCTAACGTCACACTGACGTCAGGCTGACGCAGTAATTGATTTTCTGGATTTAAATTAAATCAGGAAATTCCAGAATATTAATTAAACTTCAAAAATTCATAACTTTTATTCTGTAACTCCAAATTGGACAGATTATATATGAAAAATGATCAGAAAAATCCAATCTATCCATCTGTACTATTTTCATGCATGATCAAACAAGTTAAATTGATGTTTTAAGCAGAATAAGGAAAAGCACTTAAAGAGGCCATGTTTGAGTTTGAAATTTGAATCCTTGATTCAAATTTGTTCAAACCCCTCTGGTTTTAGTTGCATTAGCCCAACACACTCATATTGCCATGTTTCATGCATGCATCATATTGTTGCACATTGTTTGGTGATGCTTGTGTATCGATGTCCTTTGCGACAGGTTCTGTCTCCGAGGAGTACCGTGATTACCCTAACGAAGAATTATATCCGAGCATCGAACCATCAGGCAAGCAACCAACCATTTGATCATATCGATACAATCCCATGTTCTCGCTCCTGCTCTCTTTTACTGCATTAAGACAACGCGATTCAAACTGCTGTGTGCTACGGTAGTTGAACCCATTTCCTCTGCATGACCTGTCATTGCCACAGTAACTAGATGAAACCCACTAGCATGTGTAGGAGTTGATTGAGCCATGTGTATGTGTTGTTCCTACCTTGCTATGCCTGCTATGCTTAGAGTCGTGTCAGGTCTGGTTCATCTGGGTGATGGGCTAGAGTGAAATGATTATGTCGGTAATGAGAGTGGTGTGGTGAACACGATTTAGTAAAGGTATCGATGAGAGGCCATGTAGGAGTACATGGTGGGTTGTTTCATTGAAGCCGACCTTAAGCACTGAGATCTGTATGTGTGATTTAAGATACAGCTACTACCATGCATTGGGCCCTGAAATATGACCCCGCTCGACTTCTTATTCACCCTAGCTCTCTGTCCAGGAGTTGGAAGTAGTTTCTGGTGTTTGTAGCCTACTGGAGGCCGTGGACAGCGCTGACCGTAGGGGTGGGCTGTGATGCGGTAGGTACGTGGCCGGGTGTACCGAATACCCGTTAGGTATCTCGGGAACCCTGTTCACATCGTTCAGGGCCGTATGGGAAACCTCGGCCGGACTCCCTGCGGATGGAACCTGAATAGGCGATAAACCTGGACTAGAGGCTTAAGTGTTTAGGTAGGTCGTGGTCTACACCCACGTCGGCTTTCGCTTGAAGTCTGCGGAGCACATGTCGTGTGCAGACGCTAAGTGGTGGAAACATGTATGAAGAAGTACACCCCTGCAGGGTTATCATGATCTATTCGAATAGCCGCGTCCGCGGTAAAGGACTACTTGGTTGCCTATACAGTTCATAGACAAGTAAATGGAAACTACTAAAAGCCTCAAGATAAGTGTGAGTGCCGAGGATGGCTCTTCCGTAGGAAGACGGAGGTGGATCCTCAGTAGTGTATTGAAGTGGTGAGTAGTGGACTCGTGTGCGCAAAACATTTCAAGTTGGTGTATCGTAGGATAGTCTAGCCAAGAGTCAAAGCTAGCTTGCTGCAATAACTCCACCAACCCTTCTTGATACTATGCATGTATGTAGGATCTGATGTAAGTCTTGCTGAGTACCTTTGTACTCATGTTGCTATAATCTACATTTTTACAGAAGACGCTGCAACCCCTTCTGATGGGTTCTATGTAGATGTTGACATCAACGACTAGGCTAAAGACCCAGGTGGTGACCCTGAGCTTGTGATGGACCACGTAGTATAGTTAGGCTTCCAAGCCTCTTTTATTTTACTAGTTGTCTGTACCCAGACAATGTACTTCCGCTGCTGGCTTGTATGATTGTATGACTTGTATGTTGGGTCGTGAGACCCGTACCTTTGTGAATGTTATGTATGGCTCCCTGAGCCTTAAATAAAGTACTTGTGTCATAGAGTCATGTTGTGATGCTTCGTTGTATTTGCACATATCGAGCATATTGTGTGTATGATTGAAATGCTTGGTATGTGTGGGATCTGACTATCTAGTTGTTTATCTTTAGTAGCCTCTCTTACCGGGAAATGTCTCCTAGTGTTACCGCTGAGCCATGGTAGCTTGCTACTGCTCTGGAACACTTAGGCTGGCCGGCATGTGTCCTTCTTCGTTCCTGTGTCTGCCCCTTCGGGGAAATGTCACGCTTTGAGTACCGGAGTCCTGTTAGCCCGCTACAGCCCGGTTTACCGGAGTCCTGCTAGCCCAGTGCTACAGCCCGGACCCACTTGCTGATGACCGACACGTTCGAAGCTGGGTCATGGATGCCTGTCCCTGTAAGTCTGTGCCACTTCGGGTTTACGACTAGTCATGTCAGCCCGGGCTCCTTATCATATGGATGCTAGCGACACTATCATATACGTGAGCCAAAAGGCGCAAACGGTCCCGGGAAAAGGTAAGACGACACCCGTGGGGATACCGTGCGTGAGGCCGCAAAGTGATATGAGGTGTTACCAGCTAGATCGATGTGACATCGAGTCGGGGTCCTGACAGCGTTGGCATCAGAGCCGGACTGCCTGTAGGTTCTCCAAGCCAAACTGGTCGATGTTGAGTCTAGAAATTCTTTAGTTATATGTAGGGGAATTGTTTGTGGGATGGAACGTAAGGCTCTTTTTACTCCTTATACCTTATGACTTCTGATCTGAGTCAGTCCATTCTTCCACCGGGGGTTAAGGAATTAGGATCTATTCTCTCTATCAGGATCACGTGTTACTAATCAGTAGTACCTTATAAGTTTGATGGTTACAAGCCTAGTTCAGTTCTACTACCACATTATGTTGCCAGAATGGTTTCAGAACTTTGATATGGTGATGTTGAGTGTGTACGAAATCCTTTGTCAAATGTCTCAAAATCCTTTTTGAGCATTTACAGCTGTTATGCTGCCGAAATTTTGCTAGAAATTCTAATGCGTTTGCATTATGATTATGCTTTCAGATGGCCACTCGCGATCTCAATCAAGTGGTTCGCCTGACTCGATGCCTAGATGTACCCGGCCATACTGCTAAGTTGGTCAGGGTAATGACTGAGGCTGGATACCGCTGGTATCCTGAGTACACGGTCGAAGAGCAATTCCGGGACTTCAATCAAAGCCAGTATCTCTGCACTGTCAGGATATTTCCATCTTATCCTGGATCCACCGAGCCTCTTCACTGTTCCTATGGACTCGGGGTTACTATTGAGATGGCTGTGCAGGACGCCGCCTACTCTATGATGACCATTATGCGAGTCAGGTCTGGTTTATTTCGGGACTCTGATTTCCGGTATATGCCAGGATCACTTCCGGGAGCACAAGGGTATCTCCAGGCTATCTATGCTGACTCCACTCAGGAGGATTCACGGACTCGCACCACTGCTGAGATGCTCGAGGATAAGGACCGTGAAAATCGGGCCTTGAGGTTAGAGCTCTTCAATACCCGTGCTGACCACTGGGCCACTTTGACTCGGTTCGCACCGGCGGTGCAAGCTGGATATTCAGATATGCGCGATCTCTATCCTGTGAGATCTGCTCTGCCGGACGTGATGGTTTGGCGTGATGTAGGAGGCATCACCCCACCTCGCGGTCCCCGCAGGCCACCGTTTGCTGGTCCAAGACCTCATCCTAGCCCCTATGGTCCACAAGCTCCGCGAGACCGTCTGTTTCCGGATGATCATGTTGAACTTCCGGGCTATGGAGGTGACTTCTACGAGGACTACTACGGATCGGTCTGAGTTAGTGGTAGCATCACTAGTTCGCACTAGCTGTGTCATCTATCGTCCCGCGTGACTCGTGGGTTATGACCTAGTTTGTACTCTTTCCGGAGTTGTAGAAAAATAATGTATAGGAGCTTGGAATGCCTCCGATGAGATGTAATCCTCTTTTCACCGTATTAGTACTTTGCTTGGCTTGTACTAAACCTTGTATGGTGTGTATGACGATGGAATAAAGAAGCAGTTTCTGTATCTACCATGTCATACGGATGATCATCTTGCATTCCGAGTTATTCCTTGCATTATGTATCCTATGTCGGAATTTTATCATTCTGACTAAATCATTGCCTTGTTTACCTAGGATGGTCAACACGCGCGCCAACCCTGCTTCTCAAGAGCAGGCCGAAGGCAGTGAAGCCAGAAATGAACATCTGCCTCATCCTCCTTCACTAGCCGAGGTGATGATGGAAGCTGAGAGAAACAAGCGGGAGACAAACCGTTTGTTGGAGCGTATTGAACAGAATACAGCACACCATCAGAGGGCTAACGTGGTGTCACTCAGCGATTTTATCAAATTGCATCCACCCACGTTCCACCACTCCGTCGAGCCTCTCGACGCTGATGACTGGCTTCGCAGTATTTCTCACAAGCTGCGTTCCGCGCTGGTAGCTGAGGCTGACAAGGTCACCTTTGCTGCATATCACCTTGAAGGCCCCGCCAGTCTATGGTGGGAGAATTATGGAGCTATGCGCCCAGCGGGCCATGTCACAACTTGGGCTGAATTCAGTGAGGCTTTCCGTGAACATCACATTCCGGAGGGTCTCATGGACCGTAAGCGTGAAGAATTTTGCAATTTCACCGAAGGCCGACTTTCTGTGGATGTCTATAGCAGGGAGTTTGGTAACCTTGCACGATATGCAACCGAGGAAGTTTCTACTGACGCCAAGAAGCAAGCAAGGTTCCGTAAGGGCCTTAGTCCTGAGCTTCGTCGCGACCTCCGTCTGCATGAGTGCACATCTTTTTCGAAACTTGTCAACAAAGCCATCAGTGCTGAAACTGGTCAGACTGATTATGACGCAACACGCAAGCATGGACGTGATATGGGCTCCTCATCCGGTGCTGGTTCTCAGAAGCGCCGCGTGTGGGTACCCAATACCGCTCTGCCACCCAGGTTCACACCGAGGCCATCTTTTCAGGCGCCTCGCCCTGTTCAACAGTCTGCACCGGCCAAGCCCTATGGGGGTCCATCCAATAATGCTCCTCCACGTACCAGTTCCGTGACTTGTTTCAAGTGTGGGGAATCTGGTCATTATATGCGTGAGTGTCCCCAGACCAACCCCAATCAATCTGCTAAAGCTGTTGGCCGTGGCAAGCCGACAGGGAAGGTGTTCCATGCCAAACCGGTCACCGCTTCACGTGGCCATGTCAACTATGTCTCTGCCGAAGAAGCTCAAGAGGATCCCAACGTCGTTCTCGGTACGCTTCTTGTTAATTGCCACCCGGCATCTGTTCTTTTCGATACAGGAGCCTCTCATTCCTTTATATCTGAAAATTATGCTCGTTTGCATAACGTTGCATTCTGTGATCTGCCGTCCACTATGGAAATCTCTACCCCTGGGTCTAGATGGCAGACCTCTAGGGTAAGTTATGGAAATGAAATCCAAGTCGACAGACTTGTTTT
>NW_025231248.1:6936-11733 GCF_018294505.1 Triticum aestivum
CGTCGTAGCCGTGCTCCCCGTCGTCTCCACGCCGTCTCACCGTGTCCAGGAGCTTCGCCGCTGTCCACTTCATCGAGCAGCCGAGCCCCGAGCGCTCGCAACGCCCGAGACCACCGCACCGACCTCGCCCGAGCTCACCGTCGCCGGAGATCCCCTTCAACGCCGACGTCGCTCCGGTCCATCTCCGACCGCACCAAGGACTCCGTCGCACTCACTGTGAGCTTAGCCATCTTCCCCTTCCTTCCGTTCTTGCTCCCGAGCCGTGTAGCAACCTCCCGGAGCTCAACCGCACCCACCGCCGTGGACCTCGTCGCCGACGTGCTCCCGGTCATCCTCCGGCCACAAGATGGTGTCCATCTTGCTCACCGCGTTCCACAGCACCTAGCTAGCCACCCCACGAGCCTCACCGAACCCTCTAGCATCAAGTTCACCTCCGACCGAACCTCGGTGGCCGCCAAAGTCGTCGCCGGCGTCGACTCCGTCCACCCCGACCCCAACGGACTCCGCCAAGAGCCGCGGGTCGTCCTCAGCTTCACTCCGGTGGTCGCCACGTTCCATTTGGTGGCCGAAACGACCAAAACCACTATCGCCGCCGCACTGTTGGTCGCCGCCGGCCAGAACTCCGGCGAGCTGACGTGGCCTAGTTAATTAACCACTAACCCACCACCTACAGACGCTGACAGTGGGCCCCAGGGGTTAGTCAAAGCTAACCAGCCCGGGGTCAACGCGGGATTAGCCCCTGTGACACTGACGTGTGGACCCCACACGTCAGGTTTGACCCGAGCCAGCCCTGTTGACCTGCTGATGTCACTATGATGTCAGGCTGACGCAGTAAATGATATTTCTGGATTTAATTTAAAACAGGAAATTCCAGAATATTATTTAAACTTCAAAAATTCATAACTTTTATTCTATAACTCCAAATTGGACAAATAATATATGAAAAATGATCAGAAAAATCCAATCTATCCATCTGTACCATTTTCATGCATGATCAAACAAGTTAAGTTGATGTTTTAATCAGAACAAGAAAAGGCACTTTAAAAGGCCATATTTGAATTTGAAATTTGAATCTTTGATTCAAATTTGCTCAAACCCTTCTGGTTTTAGTTGCATTAGCCCAACACACTCATATTGCCATGTTTCATGCATGCATCATATTGTTGCATATTGTTTGGTGATGTTTGTGTATCGATGTCCTTTGCGACAGGATCTGTTCCCGAGGAGTACCGTGATTACCCTAACGAGGAATCGTATCCGTGCAATGAACCATCAGGCAAGCAACCAACCATTTGATCATATCGATACAATCCCATGTTCTCGCTCCTGCTCTATTTTACTGCATTAAGACAACGCGATTCAAACTGCTGTGTGCTACGGTAGTTGAACCCATTTCCTCTGCATGACCTGTCATTGCCACAGTAACTAGATGAAACCCACTAGCATGTGTAGGAATTGATTGAGCCATATGTATGTGTTGTTCCTACCTTGCTATGCCTGCTATGCTTAGAGTCGTGTCAGGTCTGGTTCATCTGGGCGATGGACTAGAGTGAAATGATTATGTCGGTAATGAGAGTGGTGTGGTGAACACGATTTGGTAAAGGTATCGATGAGAGGCCATGTAGGAGTACATGGTGGGTTGTTTCATTGAAGCCGACCTTAAGCACTGAGATCTGTATGTGTGATTTAAGAATCAGCTACTACCATGCATTGGGCCCGAAACCAATGGACCCTCTCGACTTCTTATTCACCCTAGTTCTCCGTCCAGGAGTTGCAAGTAGTTTCTGGTGTTTGTAGCCTACTGGAGGCCGTGGACAGCGCTGACCGTAGGGGTGGGCTGTGATGCGGTAGGTACGTGGCCGGGTGTACCGAATACCCGTTAGGTATCTCGGGAACCCTGTTCACATCGTTCGGGGCCGTATGGGAAACCTCGGCCGGACTCCCTGCGGATGGAACCTGAATAGGCGATAAACCTAGACTGGAGGCTTAGGTGATTAGGTAGGTCGTGGCCGACACCCACGTTGGGCTTCCGCTTGAAGGTTGCCGAGTACATGTCGTGTAAACGACGGTAAGAGGTGAGAGCGTGTATGAAGAAGTACACCCCTGCAGGGTTATCATGATCTATTCGAATAGCCGCGTCCGCGGTAAAGGACTACTTGGTTGCCTATACAGTTCATAGACAAGTAAATGGAAACTACTAAAAGCCTCAAGATAAGTGTGAGTGCCGAGGATGGCTCTTCCGTAGAAAGACGGAGGTGGATCCTCGGTAGTGTATTGAAGTGGTGAGTAGTGGACTCGTGTGCGCAAAACTATTTCAAGTTGGAGTATCGTAGGATAGTCTAGCCAAGAGTCAAAGCTGGCTTGCTGCAATAACTCCACCGACCCTTCTTGATACTATGCATGTATGTAGGATCTGATGTAAGTCTTGCTGAGTACCTTTGTACTCATGTTGCTATAATCTACATTTTTACAGAAGACGCTGCAACCCCTTCTGATGGGTTCTATGTAGACGTTGACATCAACGAGTAGGCTAAAGACCCAGGTGGTGACCCTGAGCTTGTGATGGACCACGTAGTATAGTTAGGCTTCCAAGCCTCTTTTATTTTACTAGTTGTCTGTACCCAGACAAAGTACTTCCGCTGTTGGTTTGTATGACTGTATGACTTGTATGTGGGTCGTGAGACCCGTACCTGTGTGTATGACATGTATGGCTCCCTGAGCCTTAAATAAAGTACTTGTGTCATAGAGTCATGTTGTGATGCTTCGTTGTATTTGCACATATCGAGCATATTGTGTGTATGATTGAAATGCTTGGTATGTGTGGGATCTGACTATCTAGTTGTTTATCTTTAGTAGCCTCTCTTACCGGGAAATGTCTCCTAGTGTTACCGCTGAGCCATGGTAGCTTGCTACTGCTCTGGAACACTTAGGCTGGCCGGCATGTGTCCTTCTTCGTTCCTGTGTCTGTCCCTTCGGGGAAATGTCACGCTTTGAGTACCGGAGTCCTGTTAGCCCGCTACAGCCCGGTTTACCGGAGTCCTGCTAGCCCAGTGCTACAGCCCGGACCCACTTGCTGATGACCGACACGTTCGAAGCTGGGTCATGGATGCCTGTCCCTGTAAGTCTGTGCCACTTTGGGTTTACGACTAGCCATGTCAGCCCGGGCTCTTTATCATATGGATGCTAGCGACACTATCATATACGTGAGCCAAAAGGCGCAAACGGTCCCGGGAAAAGGGTAAGACGACACCCGTGGGAATACCGTGCGTGAGGCCGCAAAGTGATATGATGTGTTACCAGCTAGATCGATGTGACATCGAGTCGGGGTCCTGACAGCGTTGGCATCAGAGCCGGACTGCCTGTAGGTTCTCCAAGCCAAACTGGTCGATGTTGAGTCTAGAAATTCTTTAGTTATATGTAGGGGAATTGTTTGTGGGTTGGAACGTAAGGCTCTTTTTACTTCTTATACCTTATGATATTCTGATCTGAGTCAGTCCATTCTTCCACCGGGGTTAAGGAATTAGGATCTATTCTCTCTATCAGGATCACGTGTTACTAATCAGTAGTACCTTATAAGTTTGATGGATACAAGCCTAGTTCAGTTCTACTACCACATTATGTTGCCAGAATGGTTTCAGAACTTTGATATGATGATGTTGAGTGTGTACGAAATCCTTTGTCAAATGTCTCAAAATCCTTTTTGAGCATTTACAGCTGTTATGCTGCCGAAATTTTGCTAGAAATTCTAATGCCTTTGCATTATGATTATGCTTTCAGATGGCCACTCGCGACCTTAATCAAGTGGTTCGCCTGACTCGATGCGTAGATGTACCCGGCCATACTGCCAAGTTGGTCAGGGTAATGACTGAGGCTGGATACCGCTAGTATCCTGAGTACACGGTCGAAGAGCAATTTCGGGACTTCAATCAAAGCCAGTATCTCTGCACTGTCAGGATATTTCCATCTTATCCTGGATCCACCGTGCCTCTTCACTGCTCCTATGGACTCGGGGTTACTATTGAGATGGCTGTGCAGGACGCCGCCTACTCTATGATGACCATCATGCAAGTCAGATCTGGTTTATTTCGGGACTCTGATTTCCGGTATATGCCAGGATCACTTCCGGGAGCACAAGGATATCTCCAGGCTATCTATGCTGACTCCACTCAGGAGGATTCACGGACTCGCACCACTGCTGAGATGCTCGAGGATAAGGACCGTGAAAATCGGGCCTTGAGGTTAGAGCTCTTCAATACCCGTGCTGACCACTGGGCCACTTTGACTCGGTTCGCACTGGCGGTACAAGCTGGATTCTCAGATATGCGCGATCTCTATCCTGTGAGATCTGCTCTGCCAGACGTGATGGTTTGGCGTGATGTAGGAGGCATCACCCCACCTCGCGGTCCCCGCAGGCCACCGTCTGTTGGTCCAAGGCCTCATCCTAGCCCCTATGGCCCACAAGCTCCGCGAGACCGTCTGTTTCCGGATGATCATGTTGAGCTTCCAGGCTATGGAGGTGACTTCTACGAGGACTACTACGGATCGGTCTGAGTAGTGGTAGTATCACTAGTTCGCACTAGCCGTGTCGTCTATCGTCCTGCGTGACTCGTGGGATATGACCTAGTTGTACTCTTTCCGGAGGTGTAGAAAAATAATGTATAGGAGCTTGGAATGCCTCCGATGAGATGTAATCCTTTTTCTCACCGTAATAGTACTTTGTTTGGTCTTGTACTAAACCTTGTATGGTGTGTATGACGATGGAATAAAAGAAGCAGTTTCTGTATCTACCATGTCATA
>NW_025231249.1:0-2154 GCF_018294505.1 Triticum aestivum
TCAACTTTAGTTAAAAGGCGTCCCAATGATTCGGAGTTTTTAGATCTAGATGCAAAAATTGATAAAAGTGGGATTGAAGAGGTCAAAACTTTAAATAGCAATGAACCCACTATTTTGGATTTCAAGGGATTTAATTATTATAATTGTTCTTTAATAGATTGTATTTCCTTGTTGCAATCCGTATTAAATTCTCCTCATGCTTATAATCAAAATAAAGCTTTTATTAAACATATCGTTGATGCTTTGATGCAATCTTATGAAGAAAAGCTTGAACTAGAAGTTTCTATCCCTAGAAAACTTCATGATGAGTGGGAACCTACTATTAAAATTAAGATTAAAGATTATGAATGTTATGCTTTGTGTGATTTGGGTGCTAGTGTTTCCACGATTCCAAAAACTTTGTGTGATGTGCTAGGTTCCGTGAATTTGATGATTGTTCTTTAAATTTGCATCTTGCAGATTCCACCATGAAGAAACCTATGGGAAGGATTAATGATGTTCTTATTGTTGCAAATAGGAATTATGTGCCCTTAGATTTCATTGTTCTTGATATAGATTGCAACCCTACGTACATGCCCTATTATTCTTGGTAGACCTTTCCTTAGAACGATTGGTAAAATTACTGATATGAAAGAAGGAAATATCATATTCCAATTTCCGTTAAGGAAGGGAATGGAACACTTTCCTAGGAAGAAAATTAAATTGCCTTATGAATCTGTTATGAGAGACACTTATGGGTTGCCTACCAAAGATGGCAATACCTAGATTTATTCTTGTTTTTATGCCTAGCTAGGGGCGTTAAACGATAGCGCTTGTTGGGAGGCAACCCAATTTGATTTTTGTTTTTTGCTTTTTGCTCCTGTTTAGTAATAAATAGTTCATCTAGCTTCTGTTTAGATTTGGTTTTATTTTTTAATTAGTGTTTGTTCCAAGTAGAACCTTTGGGAAGACTTGGGTGAAGTCTTTGCGATCTTGCTGTAAAAAACAGAAACTTTTGTGCTCACGAAAATAGCTGTCATTTTTTTTCCAGAAGATTGATTTTAGGTTGATTCTTTTTACAGAATATTAATAGACAAATTCCTCACGTCCACCAATTTATTTCATAATTTTTGGAGTTACAGAAGTATTTAAAGTTACAGATTGCTACAGACTGCTCTATTTTTGACACATTCTCTTTTTCGTGTGTTGTTTGCTTATTTTGATGAATCTATGAGTAGTATCTAGGGGTGTGAACCATAGAGAAATTGGATTACAGTAGGTTTAACACCAATATAAATAAAGAATGAGTTCATTACAGTACCTTAAAGTGGTGGTTTATTTTCTTATACTAACGAAGCTTATGAGATTTTTTGTTGAAGTTTTTTGTTGTGAAGTTTTCATGTTTTGGGTAAAGATTTGACGGATTTTGGAATAAGAAGTGGCAAGAGCCGAAGCTTGGGGATGCACAAGGCACTCCAAGGTAAAATTCAAGGACAACCAAAAGCCTAAGATTGGGAATGCCCCGGAAGGAATCCCCTCTTTCGTCTTCGTCTATCCGTAACTTTACTTGAGGCTATATTTTTATTCACCACATGATATGTGTTTTGCTTGGAGCGTCTTGTATGATTTGAGTCTTTGATTTTTAGTTTACCACAATCATCCTTGCTGTACACACCTTTTGGGAGAGACACGCATGAATCAGAATTTATTAGAATACTCTATGTGCTTCACTTATATCTTTTGAGCTAGACAATATTGCTCTAGTGCTTCACTTTTATCTTTTTAGAGCACGATGGTGGTTTTATTTTATAGAAATTTTTGATCTCTCGTGCTTCACTTATATTATTTTGAGAGTCTTTTAGAACAGCATGGTAATTTGTTTTGGATATAAAATTAGTCCTAGTATGATGGGCATCCAAGATGGGTATAGTAAAAAACTTTCATATAAAGTGCATTGAATACTATGAGAAGTTTGATTCTTTATGATTGTTTTGAGATATGAAGATGGTGATATTAGAGTAGTTGTGAATTTGAGAGATACTTGTGTCAAAGTTTGTGATTCTCGTAGCATGCACGTATGGTGAACCGTTATGTGATGAAGTTGGAGCATGATTTATTTATTGATTGTCATCCTTATAACTGGCGGTCGGGGACGAGCGATGGTATTTTCCTACC
>NW_025231249.1:6518-7269 GCF_018294505.1 Triticum aestivum
ATTGCTTGGCTTGTCATCGAGGTTGTGCATGATTAAATACTTTGTCTGATGAAGATAGAGCATAACCAGACTATATGATTTTTGTAGGGATAGCTTTCTTTGCCATGTTATTTTGATAAGACATGATTGCTTTGTTAGTATACTTGAAGTATTATTGTTTTTATGTCAATATTAAACTTTTTTCTTGAATCTTTCAGATCTGAACATTCATGCCACAATAAAGAAAATTACATTGATAAATATGTTAGGTAGCATTCCACATCAAAAATTCTGTTTTATCATTTACCTACTCAAGGACGAGCAGGAATTAAGCTTGGGGATGCTTGATACGTCTCCAATGTATCTATAATTTTTGATTGTTCCATGCTATTATATTATCTGTTTTGGATGTTTAATGGGCTTTAATATGCTCTTTTACATTATTTTTGGGACTAACCTATTAACCGGAGGCCTAGTGCCAGTTTCTGTTTTTTTGCCTATTCTAGAGTTTTGCAGAAAAGGAATACCAAACAGAATGAAACCTTCGCGGTGATCTTTCTTGGACCGAAAGGAAACTAGAATACTTGGAGTTGAATTCAGAGATGCAACAAGGCGTCCATGAGGTAGGAGGGCGCGCCCAGGGGGTAGGCGCACCCCCACCCTTGTGGGCCCCTCGTAGCTCCACCGACCTAGTTCTTTTGCCTATATATACTCTTATACCCTAAAAGCATCAGGGGGAGCCACGAAACCACTTTTCCACCACCACAACCTT
>NW_025231249.1:9768-11733 GCF_018294505.1 Triticum aestivum
TAGAACCGGAGATTCCACGAGATTTGTGTGCTTAAGTAGGCATGCATATTGTGTGACTAGCAGTAATATGTGACATGGATTGTGTATGAATTGTTTGTTGTTGTGTGCTTTTGTTTAGTTGAGTTTTCTTTTGCTTCTTTCTTTTGGGCCCCGGTGTTACATTATTTCCCCCTATAAAGAGTTGCTCATCCACTGACACCGGACTTGAAGAAGTAATAAGGATTTCAAATATTTGGAAGAAGCTCAGCTAAACATTATGGTCTACCCAGTCAACTGCATTATGTCATTAACATCTGCTCCGAATACCAATGGTGTATTAGATTGGCTATCAGCATCGAGTCTACATCAGTACAAAATCCTCACAACAGTTATGATCCAGCCAGCAGAAAGACAAGTCAGTTGCAAGATCAACGGTGTGTTTTCAGACAGAGGTATGGATCATATACAAAGTTTTGGCTCAACAATGCATGATTCGTGAACTATGTTATCATCCGAAATAAAGTCAGAATGTGATATGCTCAAGGAAGACAGTCAAACCATTTTTCTCATGCAAATAATCCGCCTCAGAATATTATGGGCGTGTGTATGGATTTTAGTCCGCATAACAGTATGAAGTTTTGGATATAAGAAACCCAGTATTCTTCCACACGCTATCACGAGAAATTTACGATACAAGGCTCCTCAATTTTCCATAGCATGATATGTGAACAATTTCCGGCCCATGATACCCCGTCTTTCACAGCAAGATACCTCAGTAAAAGCTTCTGACAGACGAAAATGAATTTTTCTCAACAAGCAACCCGAGGAGAAGCTTCTCAAGTACGGAACTCAGGCTTCTCCAGCACGATAATCAGAGCAAGCTTCGTGTGTAAGCTATAGAGCCTTCTTCTGCACGATACCCAGACAAAATATTTGAGCAGAAGTTAACAAGTCTTCCTTAGCAAGCTACTCGGATGGCTTCTCCCGTAAGCCACCCAGTCCGCGTCACTACCACAATATTGCACCATCCTTAGAGATTATATGATGAGTTGCAAATGTATGGCAGTACAGTTCAAGAATCAGACTCGCAACATTTTTGTCGGAAGCACAAATCAGTCAAAACATATGCCTACCGCAAGGATCGATTGTCCGGTGGCATATGATTCTTCTATATGGTGAGCATGTATCCCCAGTCATATCATTCATCCATATGAGAGATGCGACAGTGATCCAGTAGATATACCTAAGCAAAGTAAGGTTCCCACAACCTCGCGAGTCAGGCAAAGGAAAATAAAGATGAGCATAAATACATATCATGAATTACAAGGATCGAAAATATTTGGAGATGACATCACAGAATCCACGGTCTTGACAATGGTCATCAAGGTCATTATTCTCGTAACTGACAAGGTGATATCATGAAATCTTGTCACCTTCTTGTATGATTGGCATCAGCAATGAGATCTGTACCGCTACAAACCCCGGGTATATGTCATATGTGTGCGGACCCAGGTAAGAAAACATACACAAGGACTAATGTCAAAAATATTGCACTAATCGCATCCATGGTCATACGAAGAATCAAGGACATGTGTGACCAAGTTATTTCAGTAAGGTATCCTGACAAAGAAAACCATGACCGTAAAAAGGATGAGAGTGACAGCAAAGGGATTTTCATATCCCGCTGACCCGCTTGACATGGTTAGTGTGGAATATCCAAGTCTATTATGTCGGATCCAAGAATTCTTTGCAAGCTCAGTAGTCTGACTTCAGCGGCAGCATGAAAGCATATCACAGCCTATTACCCTAGATGGGTATATCGACCACATGAGAAAAATCAAAAGCCGAACAATCAGCTCAGACCCGATATACTCACCGACGTAATCAAGTACCTGGTCAGTCTATGAGGAAAAGCAATTGTCCGTCAGCCCCCTGTCGGGCCAATTTCAAGATGTAAATATTTGAGGTATGACACAACTATAACTC
>NW_025231250.1:0-11727 GCF_018294505.1 Triticum aestivum
TTCGTCAACAAATCCGAGCATGTGCAATCGCAAATTCTGATGGTTCCCAGTCCTAGGATGCATGTAGATTTCAACGACACTGGAAAAGCAATTCTAACCAAATACAATACTTGTGTACACTGAATATGTGGCATGCTGAAATGGACCTAGCAACGACTAAGCTCTACTCCTTGGTCGACACACAATGGTTCCTTTACGGATTGTTGCTCTACTCTTCTCTCGCACTTAAATAGAAACATTGTGTGGTGCAACAACCATGTGATGGATATTTTCATGCAATTCAATACTGCCATATAAGCACATGGACATTTTTGTATTGGTACGAGTGTCCCTCCTTCAGCGAAGTAGCTCCCCTATTATAAATTTTGCCTGAATCAATCAACGTTCATAGTGTGCTTCCTACTGGTGACCATATCTGAGAAAGCCCTTACATTTGGTGGGGGCAATTGTAGAGTGATCCCAGAGCACACACACCTCATCCCTCACCGAGGATTATCGGACCTCCAAACTGAAACCACCTAGCAAGTAGTGAGTTGTGCTGGTGTAGACATTATGTTTGATTATGCAAATCAGGAGTCCTGCCTTTCCTGCTTGTATTATAGCACATGTTCATTTACCAGTTGCTGGTAGGATGCTTTCTGGGATCACCTCCAAATTCTGAACGAACTGTTGTGCTATATGCCTTTTTAATTATACATAGTTACATTTTAGAGATTCTCTAGAAGCCAGAGAGGTGTTGCGGTAGTCTGTTGGATACCATAGGACGTGCATGTTTTTACAATATAAACATTGACTGCAGTTTCTTTTAGCGCACATAGATGAAAAATCACAATCTCTATATAGAATACTCCCTCCGTTCCGATTTACTCATCGTGGTTTTAGTTCAAATTTGAACTAAAACCATGACGAGTAAATCGGAACGGAGGGAGTACTAGCTGCACAAATGGACAGTCGTCTTGATAATTGATTACATAATTATTTACGAGTGCCCAATAGGGGGAAAATGTTGTGGTCAACATTTACTTGTTTGATAGAACATATGCAACTTTTTGACACGAAAGACACCAATATAAGATATTAATTTCATGGGACAACATGCAAGACGCGTTTGCCATCCTTACACTTAACATGCATATACTATTTTATCAAGAGCTTAATGAGATAATCACACTTTCAAATTACACAATAACAATAAGACCGAGTAGGACAATGCTTTTTCAAGTGCTTCTCCACTTATTTAGCCATATATAAGTGTTGATGCAGATGTAGAGCAACCGACTCCTAGATGCTCATGGGTAGTACATCTGAACCAATCATCACGAGCAGTTGTTGGGCATGGTGAGACCGCACTTGCCGGGCAGAGCCATGGCGCGCTTTGCGTCGATGTGGTACATTTTCAGCCATATGCCGGCGATGCCTTTGTAGCGGCAAATGCATGATAGATTGGCCTTCCCAAGCGCAGCACAACACTCACCCGACGGACTCTCTGTCGGGTTATTCACTGCCGCCGCGGGCTGGCAAAGCTTGAATTCATCATTCGACATGCCGCAGACGCCATGAACACCCTCTAGTGTGGCGAGGGACACCACCATGACAAGCAACAGTGTTGCAGCCAATGCATTTGACTTAGCCATAGCTGTTTGTACTATTATTTTGTATCTAGTGGATTGCCAGTGAAGATTTTTGGTCTTAGCTAGGCTTTACTTTGGGAATGTGTGAGATGAATGTTTGTTGTATGGCTCTATTTATAGGGGCAGCCACTTTGTTCATGCAGTGTGTATTATTCATCAAGCAAGAACTTAGGCGCACCAAGTGCTGCCCACATGCAGAAGCACTATCTTCTTATCATAAAAGAAAAATCAGCACTCGAACCCACTGTGAATGATAACGACTACCATAGTTGGCAACAAAGAAATGTAACGAAGTAAAACTACCGATTTCTTTTGAAAGATTAGTGCGAAAATCTCTATAATGTAGTGTACGCCGCAAAATTATCATAGAAAGCGATTCTTCGATTTGCCCAGTCACAAGCTTTTTGCATGCCTTCCAAAAAAGTAAACTTTTTGCAAAAGAAAGACGGCTCATGATAACACTTGAGAATTGAACTGTTTAACCGACCGATCTATTCAGACAACCACCGAAATCTCTATGGTATATGTTCCGCTGCCGAATTATAGGAATGACTTCATTAGTGCTAAGCAAGTGTTTTGCCCTGTACCATGTGTTCACAGATATTTTGTTGTCGAAAAGAGGGTGATGTGCTCATATATAGTTAATGAAACGAGATGACCTATAGAAAAGAAACACCAATCTTGGCCTATGGTCATATATTATATGTTCGGCATTTTTAATTTGGAAAATCCTTAGAAGTCATGTATATGCACCTATTACTGAAATAATAGCACATTGCATTTCCTCCACTTCGAAAAGTAAACAAAAAACACATGCTCCTGGTCAATTAATTAGACAAGGACATCCGCTAGCTAGCTTGAAGCAATAAACCCTGCAACTAGATGCATGCATGCACCAACTGTAGCTTGAGGTATTTTCTTCAGACCATAGAGGAAATCGGCTTGATCTTGGACTGGTGGTAGCTTTTGCCGACTTAATCCAGTAGTGCTGTTAACAGGTAGACACGACACATAAACGGATTGTGGCGGGAGTGGAAGAAGAGCTCAG
Source organism: Triticum aestivum (assembly GCF_018294505.1). Classification (NCBI taxonomy): domain Eukaryota; kingdom Viridiplantae; phylum Streptophyta; class Magnoliopsida; order Poales; family Poaceae; genus Triticum; species Triticum aestivum. Next base: position 2,680 of record NW_025231250.1, read on the forward strand.
CCAGGTCTTCCGGAGCATGATAACATTCCATGGCATAGATATTTGGCGGGGACGTCGACCGGCACTCCAAATTAAATGAGAAGAGTCTATTGTTCATGCGAATAAGATATGTTTGTTGCCGACCAACACTTCTTATAAGCTACTAAGATGCACGTATGTGAAAGCTGAGCAGATGTTTGGGAAGGTGGAATAACCGGAGCACGTCTTAGAGAGGAGAGATCATGTGGTGGGAGCAAAATTATAGAGGTTGTCCAGAGCATGCAACTCACCGATGATCATCAGACCTCCAAATCAGAATCGCCTAGCAAGTAGTAATCTGTGGTGGCGTAGATGTTGTGTTCGATGATGCAAATCAGAAGTCCTGCCTTTCCTGCCAGCGTTCTAGCACCAGTCCATTTACTAGTTTCAGTTTTCTAGTAGGATGCTTCCTGAATTGAACGAACTGAAATGCTATTTCAAAAGCATGAGAAGTGTTCTGTCAGTCCAGGATAACACTAAAGATGTGCGTTTTTTCTAAAGATGGACATTAACTGTAATTTAATTCTATAATGCTCATAATTCATCATAGATACAAAATCAACTATAAAGAAAAATATATGTAAGGGCCTCAATGATTTAGAAGAATTTTGTAGGAATTTTGGAAGATTTTATTTCATAGGAATTTTTCGGCTAGAGCTAGTTGGTATGTAAGATTGAGAACTGTATATGATTTTTTATATTTGTTCGCATGTAATTTCAAATAAAAAATTACACTAATTTCATGGTAATTCTTCCCTATTTGTATTTTATGACAGCTACGAAACGCACCTAGTCCTTTTGGAATGTGTATTTTTTTACTCCCTCCGTCTCAAAATAAATGTCTCAACTTTGTACTAAAATTAGTACAAAGTCATACTAAGGTTAAGGCGCTTATTTTGGGATGGAGAGAGTACAATGCAACCAAACAACTTACATCGCAATTCTACCAGCTTCCTATTTCTGCATTTTTTAGAATTGTTGAAAATAAGGAGGCTCTTAAAATGAATTTGGCAGTGTCAATTTTCTTTCACATAATGTATGAAATCAAGTGTTAATCTTGCACCCTAAAAGAAAGAAAAAGAGTTGCAGTCTTGTCCATGTTCACGCCGTAAAAGGCTAGGAGAAAATCAATGGTAGAATCTCGAATACACTAGTAGAATCAGTTTAATTCCCAAGTGAATGCGGCCACATTAGTGTTCGTAACATAATAGTTTATAGTAATTTTCCATGAAATGGGATACACATTCTTGTTTTTCAAACACGATAATGGCAATCTACACAACACAGCACACTGAAACAGACTGACTCGCTCCAAGACATATGAGCTTTAATTAGTGCAGCACATTAGCATTCTTCGCTTCGAGACACCGATTCAACTCTAGATACATGTCTAGTTAACAAAATGCACTAGGATCAGTTGACTAGGATGGAAAATTTCTAAAGGAGTCCATCCCCATATGGTCATCCTGGGAAGGTTACTTCTTGTAGAAAGCTAACGGAAGTTCATGAAGTCACTAATCCCGATGCTTCTCAGCCCTAGGATGTATGTGGATTTCAACGACACTGAAAAATGAATTCTAACTAAGTGCAAAACCTGTGTACATTGAATATGTGGCATGCTGAAATGAACCTAGCAACGACTAAGCTCCACTCCTTGGTACACAAATGATGGCTTCTTAGAGTCATTGCTCTATCTCTCTTCCCACACTTAAATAGGAACATTGTGTGATCCACCAGACATGTGATGAATGCTTTCATGCAATTCAATACTGCCATATGAGCACATGGCATGGGCATTTTCGTATTGTTGTGAGTGTCCTCGTGAAGTACCTATAGATGAGCACATCACACGCACCTCACCAAGGATTATCAGACCTTCAAACTGAAACCACCTAGCAAGTAGTGAGTTGTGCTAGCGTGACAATATGTTTGATTATGCAAATCAGGAGTCCCGTCTTTCATGCTAGTATTCGAGAACATGTTCGTTTACTAGTTCCTGGTAGGATGCTTCCCGGTATCACCTTGAAATTCTGAATGAACTGTGATGCTATATGTTTGCTAATAAGTACATATAGTTTAATTTTGGAGATTTCTCTAGAAGCCAGAGAATTGTTGTGGCAGTCCATTGGATACTATAAGACGTTCATGTTTTCTAAAGATAAACATTGGCTGCATTTTCTTTTATCATACATAGATGCAAAATCACAAACTCTATATAGAAAACTAGCTGCACAAGACAATCTTCTTGATAGTTGAGTATCGATTTATTTATGAGTGATCAATAGGGGAAAATTATGATCGTCATTTACTTGTTCACTAGAAAACATGCAACTTTCTGACACGAAGGACATCACAATGAGATATTAAATTCATGGGAATAACATGCAAGGCACGCTTGCCATCCTTACACTTCCAGTATAACATGCATATATTATTTTATCAAGAGCTTAACGACTTCGAAACCACACAATAACAACAAGACCGGGTAGCATAATGATTTTCCAAGTGCTCCTCCACTTATTTAGCCATATATAAAAGTCGATGTAGATGTAGAACAACCGACTCCTAGATGCTTATGGGTAGTACATCCGATCATCACGAGCAGTTGTTGGGCATGGTGAGACCACACTTGCCAGGCAGCGCCATGGCACGCTTTGCGTCGATGTGGTACTTTCTCAGCCATATGCCAGCGATGCCTTTGTACCGGCAGATACATGATAGGTTGGCCTTCCCAAGCGCAGCACAACACTCAGCCAACGGACTGTCTGTGGGGTTATTCACTGCCGCTGCGGGCTGGCAAAGCTTGAATTCATCATTCGACATGCCGCAAACGCCATGAACACCCTCTAGTGCGGCAAAGGACACCGACATGACAAGCAACAATGCTGCAGCCAATGCATGTGCCTTAGCCATAACTGTTGGTAGTGTTATTATGTTATCTAGTGGATTGCTAGAGGAGATTTGGTCTTAGCTAGGTTTTGCTTTGGAAATGTGTGAGATGAATGTTTGGTGTATGGCTCTATTTATAGGGGCAGGCCCCTGTGTTCATGAAGTGTGTATTTTGCATGAGGGAAGAAATTAGGCACTCAAGTGCTGCTCACATGTAGAAGCATATTGTCTTATCATGCAAACAAAAATCTGCACTTGAACTCACTGTTGAGCGATAACGACTACCATAGTTGGCAAAACGATATGTAATGAAGCAAAATTTCTGATTTCAACATCAAGAGTACGCTGCAAATTAAGACCAGCTCTTCACAATGATGACGAAAAAGGGTTTCCCCTCGCTTTGTATTACAAAGCAAACATCCAATACAACCAACGATAGGTGCTGGGGCGAAAGCAGCACAACCACGCCCAAAAGAAAAGAAAGAGAAAAAAGAAAAGAAACAAATGCCGATAACGGCGGATCGACAAAGACGACGGAGCCTCGCGACCGCTGCTTCCACCGAAGATCGTCCCCCAAGCTCCAAGACTCCGAAGCGCCGGTATCATTCAACACCTCCAAGAAGAGACGTGACGATGACGACGCTGCTGCCAAGGGTTTCCCCCGGTACACGGCGAGGAAAGAGGAAGGGTAGCCCCGACGCCCTCCAGGAAGGTCCGATGGCACCCTCAGGCGCCACCGCGTCGGTGTCGGCCAAGCCAACAGGGATTTCTCCCGATCCCATCCTCCACCTCAGACACTCCGGTGCTCGCCACCAAACTGACCACCACCCTGGCACACGGACACGAAGCATCCCACGCTGTCTCACCACGATACCGCGAAGATGGCATGCACAACGAAGAAGGGGAGCCGGGACTTGGGCAGCAGCACCGTCAGCGTACTGGAGGGACCCACCTCCATCGTCCACGACGGTAGCCGACCGGACGCCAAAGCGGGAGCTTGCCGGGCCCGTGGCCCCACAGGCCCGGCCGGGCCCTTAGAGGCCCGGACAACTCCCACCTCCGCGTCGCAGGATGCATGCCGTCGGCATCGCTGCCCCCCGTTCAAGCTGCTCCACCACCTCACCACACAGACGACGATGAAGCCACGCCGGGGGCCGACCCGCTAGGACCCAGATGGGGCCCGCGGGCCCCAATCTGGGCCGGGGGCGCGTCTCTGGCCAACCAGTGCCACCACGTCGTCTCGCCGCCAAGGGGTTGCGCCACCATCGAGCGAGCCGCCGGCCACCGCACCGGGAGGCCGGGCCGTCATCAGGCCGAAGGGCACCGCCGCCGCCTCCATGCCCTGGGCAGGGAGCCCCGCGCGCGGGGACAGGCAGGCCCCGCCGCCGCCAACACCACCCGGCCCGCGCCGGTAGCGCCCGTCGACGGCGGCAGGGAGGGAAGGCGCGACAAGGGCGGCCGAAGGGGAAGGAGGGCTCGCGCCGCCCCGGCCACCTCCCTAGGAGGCGGCACGGAGCGGATCCGGGGGAAGGGGGGAGGGAGGGGAAGGGGGCGGGGCGGCCGGCGACCGGCAGCGGCGGCGGAGGCTAGGACGGCCGGCAGCGGCGGGGGGAAGGAGGGAGGAACCCTAGGTCCTCTCTAGTCGTGTACACCCTGGAAGGTGAGCTTTTTTGGTTGCCCACCCACAAGCTTTTTGCGTGCCTTTAAAATAAATTACAAAAGAGAAACGGCTCATGATAGCATTTGAAAATTGAATTGTTTAAGTGACCGACGATTAAAGGCAAGCACTGAAATCTCTATGGTATATGCTCCGCTGCCGAATTAGAGAGTATTTGACAAAAAAACTACCACATTAGGGGTTACCGTCCCACAAAACTACCACTTCCAAAAAAGTGACCGATAACTACCAAAAATTTCTAATTTTGTGAGTAAAAACTACCACCTTTGAAAAATAATCAGTTTAGAAGATCTAAACATGTTTATGACATGCGGGGCCCACCCGTCAGAGCTGATGTGGCGGCAAAGTCAACTCCATTTATTTTAACCATTATGTTGACTGTTATTACAAGTGGGGCCCACCTGTCAGCATCAATCTTCTTCTTCCTCCTCTCTCCCCCACCGCTCCTTCCCGGCGCCCACCCACGCCTGGTCCGGCCGCATCTGGGCGCGCACCAGCTGCGTGCCCACCGGCGGGGCTGGGCAGCTCTGCTGCGCCACGGGCGACTACGGCGGGTGGCTCCATTGCGGGGGCCTTGGCGGCGTGGCGCCCGCCACGCTGGCACGGGTCTCCCTCCACCACGGCGGCGACGACCAGTCGTCCTATGGGGTGAGCGTGGTGGACGGCTTCAACATGGGCATGTCAGTGACCCCGCATGAGGGCCGCGGTAACTGCCCCGTCCTCGCCTGCCGCAAGGACCTGACGCAGACCTGCCCCGGCGAGCTGCAGGTGCGCACGGCGGCGGGCGGCGGCGTTGCCGCGTGCAAGAGCGGCTGCCTGGCGTTCGGAACCGACGAGCTGTGCTGCCACAACGCGTACAATAGCCCGGCCACCTGCCGCCCCTCCAAGTACTCGGACTTCTTCAAGAGCGAGTGCCCGCAGGCCTTCACCTACGCCCACGACAACCCCTCCCTCACCCACCAGTGCTCCGCGTCGTGCGAGCTCAAGGTCATCTTCTGCCACTAGAGTTGAGTCCAACGGCGCTCGAGCCGGCGGGACGCGTGCCGCCGCTGCCGTCCGTCGTCGGTGGGTGCACACAAGGTGTTTGAGGAAATGGCAAAGAGAGAAAGGAGGAAGAGGGAGAAGAAAAGTGATGCTGACAGGTGGGCCCCACTTGTAATAACGGTCAAAATAAACGGAATTGACTTTGCCGCCACGTCAGCCCTGATGGGTGGGTCTCGCATGTCATAAACATGTTTAAATGTCTAAAGTGGTCATTTTTTAGAAGTGGTAGTTTTTAGTCACAAAATTAGAAATTTTTTGTTGTTATCGGTCACTTTTTTGAAAGTGGTAGTTCTGTGGGACGGTAACTCCTAATGTGGTATTTTTTTTGTCGAATACTTCGAATTAGACGAGTGACTTCATTAGCGCTAACCACTAAGCAAGTGTTTTGTCTGTGTTCACATTTATTTTGTTTTTGAAATGAGGTTGATATATGTTGATAGTGAATGAAAGAAGATGGCACATAACAAAGAAACAACAATCTTGGCCTATGCCTCTCTGCTATACTCCCTCCGTTTTTATTTACTCCGCATATTAGTTTTGACATAAGTCAAAATTTGTAAAATTGGACCAAGATTATAGAAAACAATCTAGTCTTTTAGAATAACAGATGTATATGATGTGAAAATATATTCAATGGTGATTCTAATGATAATGATTTGGTATCGTGGACGTTAATACCTTTTCGTATAAACTTGGTCAAAGTTTACAAAGTTTGACTTAAGACAAAGCTAATATGCGAAGCAAATAAAAATGAAAAGAGTATTATATGTTCTGGAATTTTAGTTTCAAAATCCTTAGAAGTAATGTATATGCACCTATTACCGAGATTGTACATTTCGTGTTCCCCACGTGGAAAATTAAACAAAAAGCACCTGCTCCTGTCAATTAGCTAGACAAGGACACACTGCAAGTTTGCAACTGGGTGCATGCAGCGACTGTAGCCTAAGGTATTTTCTTCAGACCAGAGAAACTGGGTGCTAGCTTTTGTCGACTTAATTCAGTACTGTAATGATGTTAGGCGAATAGCTAGATAGACAAAACGCACGACTGATTGCGGCGGGGGTAGAAGGCGAGCTCAGCCAGGTCTCGCTTAGTCGCTTATAGCATGATAACATCCCATGCCGTGGATGTTTGGTGGACATCGACCGGCACCCCAGATTAAATGAAAAGCGTCTATTGTCTATGACAATGTTTTGCTGCCAACCATCACTAAGCTCTAGGCCAGCAGTCCTGCGGAAGACAGCCACTGCCGCAAACCATCTCCACCGCGACCAGCGGTCCTGCACAAGACACACGCATGCTTTTTAACTTTAGAAGTGAACTAAAGCACATTCATTTTTGTAAACTACTCCCTCCGTTCATAAATATAAAATATTTTCGATATTTCAATATAGACTACTACAAAGTAAAATGAGTGAACAAACACACTAAAATGTGTCTCTGTACATCTAAATTTGATAAAAATTGGAACATCTTATAATAGTGAACGAAGGAAATATTTGATATTGAAGCAAATTCACATAATCCCGAAATAAAGCAGATAGAACATGACAAATATTGTAGGAGGCTAAATGAGCCAACTGGGCTAGGTGGGACTATGTACGACGGCTTAACGCGGAGGGATGGTTGTGCAGTGCCGGCGGTGGCACATCGCATGTAGCTGCAAGGATCGAGAAAAGTGGTGAAGACAACACATGAGTGACGTTGATGGTGGTGCTACTCGAGCACTCGGTCTCGAGCTCCGGGGTGAAAGCCTAGGTCTCCCAAGTCAGTTATACCTGGCAATCTCCCAAGGCATTGATTGGATATGTTCAGATCAGTTCTTAAGGGTGAAAACCTAGACTGACCTTGGGAGGTTGGATCTAGTGACGTCAGCACTTGAGCGCCGCTCCTTTTATGAGGCGTCATTGTTGACAAGCCTCGTCTCTCGTGTGGTGTCATGAGATGGTTGGTGTGGATATATGGTCATTGTTATAGTTTGCTAATCGTAGATCTGAACGCTTGATGTTTGTTCTTGTTTCCTCACCTAGATATAATTTTGGTCTTATATTACTTTGTTATTTGCTGATGGTTTTCTTGTGTGTCTATGTTGATGTTGACTATGTGCATCCTGCCTTATGCAGAGGCCGGGTGTGTGCAATGTGCTCATTTTATTTGTATACTTTTGATGCTTCATTTTGAGCCAACAAAATCCATCATTTGTCAAAATATTACTTGTTTTGAAGTTAGATATGCTAGGTTTCTCTCTGGATTGTTTAGTATTGTTGGCTCATTTAAAAAAAATAGACCAACTGGGGAGGAGCCCCACAGTTTTTCTAGTTAAGAGGGAAGTTGTAGGAGGATGAGGACCCCGTCGCCGCTAGAAGCCACATAGGGCTTTGTCTGGCGACTCCGGCCGATGGCGGGCAGTTAGAGGAACGGGGAGGAGGTGAACCTGCGGTGGAAGATGGATGCACCACCCGTATTGCCTAGGGAGTGCAACACATGTCCTCGGGGACTTTCGCGTCTTAAAAGGAGAGGATTTCACTTCTCCCGGCCTTTGCACCAACTAGAGATGCAAACAACCATTTTGATATGAGTACCATGTTATTTATCTTGATGTGTAGTCTCACCACGCACCAAGTCTGGTCCTCAAAACTTTTTGTTTAGTGTGAGTACCAAGATTTTATCTTGATGAGTGGTCTCATTGTGTATCAAGCTCGGTCGTCAACGAAATAAAATGAGGAAAAAACCTTGTGCATCACCCGTCCGTTCTAGGAATTTAATCCAGATGGTCAGGTTGGAGTACTAAACAATCTTTGTATACCATCACATGTAGAGGGAAGCTTAGCATTGTTGGGGAACGTAGTAATTTCAAAAAAAATTCCTACGCACACGCAAGATCATGGTGATGCATAGCAACGAGAGGGAAGAGTGTGTTCACGTACCCTCGTAGACCGAAAGCGAAAGCGTTAGCACAACGCGGTTGATGTAGTCGTACGTCTTCACGATTCGACCGATCAAGTACCGAACGCACGGCATCACCGAGTTCTTGCACACGTTCAACTCGATGACGTCCCTCGAACTCCGATCCAGCCGAGCTTCGAGGGAGAGTTCCGTCAGCACGACGGCGTGGTGACGATGATGATGTTCTACCGACGCAGGGCTTCGCCTAAGCACTGCTACGATATTATCGAGGAAGACTATGGTGGAGGGGGGCACCGCACACGGCTAAGAGATCAATGATCAATTGTTGTGTCTATGGGGTGCCCCCCTCCCCCGTATATAAAGGAGTGGAGGAGGGGGCCGGCCAAGGGGAGGAGGCGCGCTCAAGGGGGGAGTCCTACTCCCACCGGGAGTAGGACTCCTCCTTTTCCTATTTGGAGAAGGACAGGGAAGGAAGAGGAAGGAGGGAGAGAAGGAAAAGGGGGGCCTCGCAA
>NW_025231251.1:0-1842 GCF_018294505.1 Triticum aestivum
GGTTATAGAGCTAGTTCAACTATAGTGTAAAATGACTTGCACTAGGTTATAGAGCTAGTTCAACTCTAGTCTAAAAATATTTGTACTAGGTTATAGAGCTAGTTCAACTCTAGTGTAAAATTATTTGTACTAGGTTATAGAGCTAGTTCTACTCTAGTTTGAAATTATTTGTACTAGGTTATAGAGCTAGTTCAACTCTAGTGTAAAATGATTTGTACTAGGTTATAGAGCTAGTTCAGTTAGAGTGTAAAATTATTTATACTAGATAATAGAGCTAGTTTATTTCTAGTGTAAAATTATTTGTACTAGGTTATGGAGGTAGGTCAACTCTAGTGTACAATTATTTGTACTAGGTAATAGAGCTAGTTCAATTCTAATGTAAAATTATTTGTACTAGGTTATAGAGTTGGTTCAACTATAGTGAAAAATGATTATTACTAGGTTATAGAGCTGGTTCAACTCTAGTGTAAATTTATTTGTACTAGGTCTTAGAGCTAGTTCACTTCTAGTGTAAAATTATTTGTACTAGCTTATAGAGCTAGTTCAACTTTAGTTTAAAATTATTTGTACTAGGTTATAGAGCTAGTTCAACACTAGTGTAAAATAATTTGTACTAGGTTATATCCCTAGTACAATGCTAGTGTAAAATTATGTGTACTAGGTTATAGAGCTAGTTCGTTTCTAGTGTAAAATTATTTGTACTAGCTTATAGAGCTAGTTCAACTCTATTGTAAAATTATTTGAACTAGGTTATGGACCTACTTCAATTTTAGTGTAAAATTATTTTTACTAGGTTATAGAGCTAGTTCAACTATAGTTTAAAATGATTTGTACTAGGTTATAGAGCTAGTTCAACTCTAGTGTAAAATTATTTATACTAGGTAATAGAGCTAGTTCAACTGTGGTGTAAAATGATTTGTACTAGGTTATAGAGCTAGTTCAACTCTAGTGTAAAATTATTTGTACTAGGTTACAGAGCTAGTTCAACTCTAGTTTAAAATTATTTGTACTAGGTTATAGAGGTAGTTCAACTCTAGTCTAAAATTATGTGTACTAGGTCATAGAGCTAGTTCAACTCTAGTGTAGAATGATTTGTACTAGGTTATAGAGCTAGTTCAATTCTAGTGTAAAATTATTTGTACTAGATAATAGAGCTAGTTCAACTATAGTGGAAAATGATTTGTACTAGTTTATAGACCTAGTTCAATGATAGTGTGAAATTATTTGTACTAGGTTATAAAGCTAGTTCAATTCTAGTGTAAAATTATTTGTACTAGGTTATAGAGCTAGTTCAACTCTAGTGTAAAATGATTTGTACTAGGTTATAGCCCTAGTACAATGCTAGTGTAAAATTATGTGTACTAGGTTATAGAGCTAGTTCATTTCTAGTGTAAAATTATTTGTACTAGCTTATAGAGCTAGTTCAACTCTATTGTAAAATTATTTCTACTGGGTTATGGACCTAGTTCAATTTTATTGTAAAATTATTTTTACTAGGTTATATAGCTAGTTCAACTATAGTTTAAAATGATTTTTACTACGTTATAGAGCTAGTTCAACTGTAGTGTAAAATTATTTATACTAGGTAATAGAGCTAGTTCAAACTATGGTGTAAAATGATTTGTACTAGGTTTTAGAGCTAGTTCAACTCTAGCGTAAAATTATTTGTACTAGGTTACAGAGCTAGTTCAACTCTAGTTTAAAATTATTTGTACTAGGTTATAGAGGTAGTTCAACTCTAGTCTAAAATTATGTGTACTAGGTCATAGAGCTAGTTCAACTCTAGTGTAGAATGATCTGTACTAGTTTATAGAGCTAGTTCAATTCTAGTGTAATTTTTTT
>NW_025231251.1:2030-3872 GCF_018294505.1 Triticum aestivum
GGTTATAGAGCTAGTTCAACTATAGTGTAAAATGACTTGCACTAGGTTATAGAGCTAGTTCAACTCTAGTCTAAAAATATTTGTACTAGGTTATAGAGCTAGTTCAACTCTAGTGTAAAATTATTTGTACTAGGTTATAGAGCTAGTTCTACTCTAGTTTGAAATTATTTGTACTAGGTTATAGAGCTAGTTCAACTCTAGTGTAAAATGATTTGTACTAGGTTATAGAGCTAGTTCAGTTAGAGTGTAAAATTATTTATACTAGATAATAGAGCTAGTTTATTTCTAGTGTAAAATTATTTGTACTAGGTTATGGAGGTAGGTCAACTCTAGTGTACAATTATTTGTACTAGGTAATAGAGCTAGTTCAATTCTAATGTAAAATTATTTGTACTAGGTTATAGAGTTGGTTCAACTATAGTGAAAAATGATTATTACTAGGTTATAGAGCTGGTTCAACTCTAGTGTAAATTTATTTGTACTAGGTCTTAGAGCTAGTTCACTTCTAGTGTAAAATTATTTGTACTAGCTTATAGAGCTAGTTCAACTTTAGTTTAAAATTATTTGTACTAGGTTATAGAGCTAGTTCAACACTAGTGTAAAATAATTTGTACTAGGTTATATCCCTAGTACAATGCTAGTGTAAAATTATGTGTACTAGGTTATAGAGCTAGTTCGTTTCTAGTGTAAAATTATTTGTACTAGCTTATAGAGCTAGTTCAACTCTATTGTAAAATTATTTGAACTAGGTTATGGACCTACTTCAATTTTAGTGTAAAATTATTTTTACTAGGTTATAGAGCTAGTTCAACTATAGTTTAAAATGATTTGTACTAGGTTATAGAGCTAGTTCAACTCTAGTGTAAAATTATTTATACTAGGTAATAGAGCTAGTTCAACTGTGGTGTAAAATGATTTGTACTAGGTTATAGAGCTAGTTCAACTCTAGTGTAAAATTATTTGTACTAGGTTACAGAGCTAGTTCAACTCTAGTTTAAAATTATTTGTACTAGGTTATAGAGGTAGTTCAACTCTAGTCTAAAATTATGTGTACTAGGTCATAGAGCTAGTTCAACTCTAGTGTAGAATGATTTGTACTAGGTTATAGAGCTAGTTCAATTCTAGTGTAAAATTATTTGTACTAGATAATAGAGCTAGTTCAACTATAGTGGAAAATGATTTGTACTAGTTTATAGACCTAGTTCAATGATAGTGTGAAATTATTTGTACTAGGTTATAAAGCTAGTTCAATTCTAGTGTAAAATTATTTGTACTAGGTTATAGAGCTAGTTCAACTCTAGTGTAAAATGATTTGTACTAGGTTATAGCCCTAGTACAATGCTAGTGTAAAATTATGTGTACTAGGTTATAGAGCTAGTTCATTTCTAGTGTAAAATTATTTGTACTAGCTTATAGAGCTAGTTCAACTCTATTGTAAAATTATTTCTACTGGGTTATGGACCTAGTTCAATTTTATTGTAAAATTATTTTTACTAGGTTATATAGCTAGTTCAACTATAGTTTAAAATGATTTTTACTACGTTATAGAGCTAGTTCAACTGTAGTGTAAAATTATTTATACTAGGTAATAGAGCTAGTTCAAACTATGGTGTAAAATGATTTGTACTAGGTTTTAGAGCTAGTTCAACTCTAGCGTAAAATTATTTGTACTAGGTTACAGAGCTAGTTCAACTCTAGTTTAAAATTATTTGTACTAGGTTATAGAGGTAGTTCAACTCTAGTCTAAAATTATGTGTACTAGGTCATAGAGCTAGTTCAACTCTAGTGTAGAATGATCTGTACTAGTTTATAGAGCTAGTTCAATTCTAGTGTAATTTTTTT
>NW_025231251.1:4060-5853 GCF_018294505.1 Triticum aestivum
GGTTATAGAGCTAGTTCAACTATAGTGTAAAATGACTTGCACTAGGTTATAGAGCTAGTTCAACTCTAGTCTAAAAATATTTGTACTAGGTTATAGAGCTAGTTCAACTCTAGTGTAAAATTATTTGTACTAGGTTATAGAGCTAGTTCTACTCTAGTTTGAAATTATTTGTACTAGGTTATAGAGCTAGTTCAACTCTAGTGTAAAATGATTTGTACTAGGTTATAGAGCTAGTTCAGTTAGAGTGTAAAATTATTTATACTAGATAATAGAGCTAGTTTATTTCTAGTGTAAAATTATTTGTACTAGGTTATGGAGGTAGGTCAACTCTAGTGTACAATTATTTGTACTAGGTAATAGAGCTAGTTCAATTCTAATGTAAAATTATTTGTACTAGGTTATAGAGTTGGTTCAACTATAGTGAAAAATGATTATTACTAGGTTATAGAGCTGGTTCAACTCTAGTGTAAATTTATTTGTACTAGGTCTTAGAGCTAGTTCACTTCTAGTGTAAAATTATTTGTACTAGCTTATAGAGCTAGTTCAACTTTAGTTTAAAATTATTTGTACTAGGTTATAGAGCTAGTTCAACACTAGTGTAAAATAATTTGTACTAGGTTATATCCCTAGTACAATGCTAGTGTAAAATTATGTGTACTAGGTTATAGAGCTAGTTCGTTTCTAGTGTAAAATTATTTGTACTAGCTTATAGAGCTAGTTCAACTCTATTGTAAAATTATTTGAACTAGGTTATGGACCTACTTCAATTTTAGTGTAAAATTATTTTTACTAGGTTATAGAGCTAGTTCAACTATAGTTTAAAATGATTTGTACTAGGTTATAGAGCTAGTTCAACTCTAGTGTAAAATTATTTATACTAGGTAATAGAGCTAGTTCAACTGTGGTGTAAAATGATTTGTACTAGGTTATAGAGCTAGTTCAACTCTAGTGTAAAATTATTTGTACTAGGTTACAGAGCTAGTTCAACTCTAGTTTAAAATTATTTGTACTAGGTTATAGAGGTAGTTCAACTCTAGTCTAAAATTATGTGTACTAGGTCATAGAGCTAGTTCAACTCTAGTGTAGAATGATTTGTACTAGGTTATAGAGCTAGTTCAATTCTAGTGTAAAATTATTTGTACTAGATAATAGAGCTAGTTCAACTATAGTGGAAAATGATTTGTACTAGTTTATAGACCTAGTTCAATGATAGTGTGAAATTATTTGTACTAGGTTATAAAGCTAGTTCAATTCTAGTGTAAAATTATTTGTACTAGGTTATAGAGCTAGTTCAACTCTAGTGTAAAATGATTTGTACTAGGTTATAGCCCTAGTACAATGCTAGTGTAAAATTATGTGTACTAGGTTATAGAGCTAGTTCATTTCTAGTGTAAAATTATTTGTACTAGCTTATAGAGCTAGTTCAACTCTATTGTAAAATTATTTCTACTGGGTTATGGACCTAGTTCAATTTTATTGTAAAATTATTTTTACTAGGTTATATAGCTAGTTCAACTATAGTTTAAAATGATTTTTACTACGTTATAGAGCTAGTTCAACTGTAGTGTAAAATTATTTATACTAGGTAATAGAGCTAGTTCAAACTATGGTGTAAAATGATTTGTACTAGGTTTTAGAGCTAGTTCAACTCTAGCGTAAAATTATTTGTACTAGGTTACAGAGCTAGTTCAACTCTAGTTTAAAATTATTTGTACTAGGTTATAGAGGTAGTTCAACTCTAGTCTAAAATTATGTGTACTAGGTCATAGAGCTAGTTCAACTCTAGTGTAGAA
>NW_025231251.1:6090-6393 GCF_018294505.1 Triticum aestivum
GGTTATAGAGCTAGTTCAACTATAGTGTAAAATGACTTGCACTAGGTTATAGAGCTAGTTCAACTCTAGTCTAAAAATATTTGTACTAGGTTATAGAGCTAGTTCAACTCTAGTGTAAAATTATTTGTACTAGGTTATAGAGCTAGTTCTACTCTAGTTTGAAATTATTTGTACTAGGTTATAGAGCTAGTTCAACTCTAGTGTAAAATGATTTGTACTAGGTTATAGAGCTAGTTCAGTTAGAGTGTAAAATTATTTATACTAGATAATAGAGCTAGTTTATTTCTAGTGTAAAATTATTTG
>NW_025231251.1:7756-11726 GCF_018294505.1 Triticum aestivum
AGTCTAAAATTATGTGTACTAGGTCATAGAGCTAGTTCAACTCTAGTGTAGAATGATTTGTACTAGGTTATAGAGCTAGTTCAATTCTAGTGTAAAATTATTTGTACTAGATAATAGAGCTAGTTCAACTATAGTGGAAAATGATTTGTACTAGTTTATAGACCTAGTTCAATGATAGTGTGAAATTATTTATACTAGGTTATAAAGCTAGTTCAATTCTAGTGTAAAATTATTTGTACTAGGTTATAGAGCTAGTTCAACTCTAGTGTAAAATTATTTGTACTAGGTTATAGAGCTAGTTCAACTCTAGTGTAAAGTTATTTGTACTAGGTTATAAAGCTAGTTCTACTCTAGTTTCAAATTATTTGTACTAGGTTATAGAGCTAGTTGAACTCTAGTGTAAAATGATTTGTACTAGGTTATAGAGCTAGTTCAGTTAGAGTGTAAAATTATTTATACTAGATAATAGAGCTAGTTCATTTCTAGTGTAAAATTATTTGTACTAGGTTATGGAGGTAGTTCAACTCTATTGTACAATTATTTGTACTAGGTAATAGAGCTAGTTCAATTCTAATGTAAAATTATTTGTACTAGGTTATGGAGCTGGTTCAACTATAGTGAAAAATGATTAGTACTAGGTTATAGACCTAGTTCAAATCTAGTGTAAAATTATTTGTACTAGGTCTTAGAGCTAGTTCACTTCTAGTGTAAAATTATTTGTACTAGCTTATAGAGCTAGTTCAACTTTAGTTTAAAATTATTTGTACTAGGTTATAGAGCTAGTTCAACTCTAGTGTAAAATAATTTGTACTAGGTTATATCCCTAGTACAATGCTAGTGTAAAATTATGTGTACTAGGTTATAGAGCTAGCTCATTTCTAGTGTAAAATTATTTGTACTAGCTTATAGAGCTAGTTCAACTCTATTGTAAAATTATTTGAACTAGGTTATGGACCTACTTCAATTTTAGTGTAAAATTATTTTTACTAGGTTATATAGCTAGTTCAACTATAGTTTAAAATGATTTGTACTAGGTTATAGAGCTAGTTCAACTCTAGTGTAAAATTATTTATACTAGGTAATAGAGCTAGTTCAACTGTGGTGTAAAATGATTTGTACTAGGTTATAGAGCTAGTTCAACTCTAGTGTAAAATTATTTGTACTAGGTTATAGAGCTAGTTCAACTCTAGTTTAAAATTATTTGTACTAGGTTATAGAGGTAGTTCAACTCTAGTCTAAAATTATGTGTACTAGGTCATAGAGCTAGTTCAACTCTAGTGTAGAATGATTTGTACTAGGTTATAGAGCTAGTTCAATTCTAGTGTAAAATTATTTGTACTAGATAATAGAGCTAGTTCAACTATAGTGGAAAATGATTTGTACTAGTTTATAGACCTAGTTCAATGATAGTGTGAAATTATTTATACTAGGTTATAAAGCTAGTTCAATTCTAGTGTAAAATTATTTGTACTAGGTTATAGAGCTAGTTCAACTCTAGTGTAAAATTATTTGTACTAGGTTATAGAGCTAGTTCAACTCTAGTGTAAAGTTATTTGTACTAGGTTATAAAGCTAGTTCTACTCTAGTTTCAAATTATTTGTACTAGGTTATAGAGCTAGTTGAACTCTAGTGTAAAATGATTTGTACTAGGTTATAGAGCTAGTTCAGTTAGAGTGTAAAATTATTTATACTAGATAATAGAGCTAGTTCATTTCTAGTGTAAAATTATTTGTACTAGGTTATGGAGGTAGTTCAACTCTATTGTACAATTATTTGTACTAGGTAATAGAGCTAGTTCAATTCTAATGTAAAATTATTTGTACTAGGTTATGGAGCTGGTTCAACTATAGTGAAAAATGATTAGTACTAGGTTATAGACCTAGTTCAAATCTAGTGTAAAATTATTTGTACTAGGTCTTAGAGCTAGTTCACTTCTAGTGTAAAATTATTTGTACTAGCTTATAGAGCTAGTTCAACTTTAGTTTAAAATTATTTGTACTAGGTTATAGAGCTAGTTCAACTCTAGTGTAAAATAATTTGTACTAGGTTATATCCCTAGTACAATGCTAGTGTAAAATTATGTGTACTAGGTTATAGAGCTAGCTCATTTCTAGTGTAAAATTATTTGTACTAGCTTATAGAGCTAGTTCAACTCTATTGTAAAATTATTTGAACTAGGTTATGGACCTACTTCAATTTTAGTGTAAAATTATTTTTACTAGGTTATATAGCTAGTTCAACTATAGTTTAAAATGATTTGTACTAGGTTATAGAGCTAGTTCAACTCTAGTGTAAAATTATTTATACTAGGTAATAGAGCTAGTTCAACTGTGGTGTAAAATGATTTGTACTAGGTTATAGAGCTAGTTCAACTCTAGTGTAAAATTATTTGTACTAGGTTATAGAGCTAGTTCAACTCTAGTTTAAAATTATTTGTACTAGGTTATAGAGGTAGTTCAACTCTAGTCTAAAATTATGTGTACTAGGTCATAGAGCTAGTTCAACTCTAGTGTAGAATGATTTGTACTAGGTTATAGAGCTAGTTCAATTCTAGTGTAAAATTATTTGTACTAGATAATAGAGCTAGTTCAACTATAGTGGAAAATGATTTGTACTAGTTTATAGACCTAGTTCAATGATAGTGTGAAATTATTTATACTAGGTTATAAAGCTAGTTCAATTCTAGTGTAAAATTATTTGTACTAGGTTATAGAGCTAGTTCAACTCTAGTGTAAAATTATTTGTACTAGGTTATAGAGCTAGTTCAACTCTAGTGTAAAGTTATTTGTACTAGGTTATAAAGCTAGTTCTACTCTAGTTTCAAATTATTTGTACTAGGTTATAGAGCTAGTTGAACTCTAGTGTAAAATGATTTGTACTAGGTTATAGAGCTAGTTCAGTTAGAGTGTAAAATTATTTATACTAGATAATAGAGCTAGTTCATTTCTAGTGTAAAATTATTTGTACTAGGTTATGGAGGTAGTTCAACTCTATTGTACAATTATTTGTACTAGGTAATAGAGCTAGTTCAATTCTAATGTAAAATTATTTGTACTAGGTTATGGAGCTGGTTCAACTATAGTGAAAAATGATTAGTACTAGGTTATAGACCTAGTTCAAATCTAGTGTAAAATTATTTGTACTAGGTCTTAGAGCTAGTTCACTTCTAGTGTAAAATTATTTGTACTAGCTTATAGAGCTAGTTCAACTTTAGTTTAAAATTATTTGTACTAGGTTATAGAGCTAGTTCAACTCTAGTGTAAAATAATTTGTACTAGGTTATATCCCTAGTACAATGCTAGTGTAAAATTATGTGTACTAGGTTATAGAGCTAGCTCATTTCTAGTGTAAAATTATTTGTACTAGCTTATAGAGCTAGTTCAACTCTATTGTAAAATTATTTGAACTAGGTTATGGACCTACTTCAATTTTAGTGTAAAATTATTTTTACTAGGTTATATAGCTAGTTCAACTATAGTTTAAAATGATTTGTACTAGGTTATAGAGCTAGTTCAACTCTAGTGTAAAATTATTTATACTAGGTAATAGAGCTAGTTCAACTGTGGTGTAAAATGATTTGTACTAGGTTATAGAGCTAGTTCAACTCTAGTGTAAAATTATTTGTACTAGGTTATAGAGCTAGTTCAACTCTAGTTTAAAATTATTTGTACTAGGTTATAGAGGTAGTTCAACTCTAGTCTAAAATTATGTGTACTAGGTCATAGAGCTAGTTCAACTCTAGTGTAGAATGATTTGTACTAGGTTATAGAGCTAGTTCAATTCTAGTGTAAAATTATTTGTACTAGATAATAGAGCTAGTTCAACTATAGTGGAAAATGATTTGTACTAGTTTATAGACCTAGTTCAATGATAGTGTGAAATTATTTGTACTAGGTTATAAAGCTAGTTCAATTCTAGTGTAAAATTATTTGTACTAGGTTATAGAGCTAGTTCAACTCTAGTGTAAAAT
>NW_025231252.1:0-2855 GCF_018294505.1 Triticum aestivum
TTTTTTCTCCGGAGTCTCATCCCGGCTTGTGGGGGAATCATAGTCTCCATCATCCTTTCCTCACATGGGACAATGCTCTAATAATGAAGATCATCACACTTTTATTTACTTACAACTCAAGGATTACAACTCGATACTTAGAACAAAATATGACTCTATATGAATGCCTCCGGCGGTGTACCGGGATGTGCAATGAACCAAGAGTGACATGTATGAAAGAATTATGAACGGTGGCTTTTCCACAAATACGATGTCAACTACATGATCATGCAAAGCAATATGACAATGATGGAGTGTGTCATAATAAACGGAACGGTGGAAAGTTGCATGGCAATATATATCAGAATGGCTATGGAAATGTCATAATAGGTAGTTGCGGTGGCTGTTTTGAGAAAGGTATATGGTGGGTGTATGGTACCGGTGAAAGTTGCGTGGTACTAGAGAGGCTAGCGTTGGCGGAAGGGTGGGAGTATGTATAATCCATGGACTCAACATTAATCATAAAGAACTCACATACTTATTGCAAAAATCTATTAGTTATCGAAACAAAGTACTACACGCATGCTCCTAGGGGGATAGATTGCTAGGAAAAGACCATCGCTCGTCCCCGACCGCCACTCATAAGGAAGACAATCAATAAATAAATCATGCTCCGACTCAATCACATAACGGTTCACCATACGTGCATGCTACGGGAATCACAAACTTTAACACAAGTATTTCTCAAATTCACAACTACTCACTAGCATGACTCTAATATCACCATCTTCATATCTCAAAACAATCATAAGGAATCAAACTTCTGATAGTATTCAATGCACTTTACATGAAAGTTTTTATTATATCCCTCTTGGATGCCCATCATATTAGGACTAAATTCATAACCAAAGGAAATTACCATGCTGTTTAAAGACTCTAAAAATAATATAAGTAAAGCATGAGAGTTCATCAATGTTTACAAAATGAAACTACCAGCATGCTCTAAAAAGATATAAGTGAAGCACTAAAGCAAATGACAAACTACTCCGAAAGATATAAATGAAGATCAGTCAGTAGTCGAATAATTATGCAACTATGTGAAGACTCTCTAACATTTAATAATTTCAGATCTGGTATTTTATTCAAACAGCAAGCAAAACTAAATAAAATAAAATGACGCTCCAAGCAAAACACGTATCATGTTGTAAATAAAAATATAGCTCCAAGTAAAGTTACCGATAGACGAAGACGAAAGAGGGGATGCATTCCGGGGCATCCCCAAGCTTAGGCTCTTGGTTGTCCTTGAATATTACCTTGGGGTGCCTTGGGCATCCCCAAGCTTAGGCTCTTGCCACTCCTTATTCCATAGTCCATCGAATCTTTACCCAAAACTTGAAAACTTCACAACACAAAACTTAACAGAAAACTCGTAAGCTCCGTTAGTATAAGAAAATAAATCACCACTTAGGTACTGTTGTGAACTCATTCTAAATTCATATTGGTGTAATATCTACTGTATTCAAACTTCTCTAAGGTCCATACCCTCCGATACTACTCATAGATTCATCAAAATAAGCAAACAACACATAGAAAACAGAATCTATCAAAAACAGAACAGTCTGTAGTAATCTGTAGGATTCGAATACTTCTGTAACTCCAAGAATCCTGAGAAATTAGGAAGTCCTAATAAATTTGTTTATTAATCTACTGCAAGTGGAATTGGTATTTTATCGCTCTCTGGTAAGAAATGAAAATTATTCTCGTGAGCGCATACTTTCTGTTTTTTACAGCAAGATCAAATAACAATCACCCAAGAAGGTCCTAAAGGCTTTACTTGGCACAAACACTAAGTAAAACATAAAAACACATCTAAACAGAGGCTAGATGAATTATTTATTACTAAAAAGCAAATAACTAAAATAAAGTTGGGTTGCCTCCCAACAAGCGCTATCGTTTAACGCCCCTAGCTAGGCATGATGATTTCAATGATGCTCGCATAAAAGATAAGAATTGAAATATAAAGAGAGCATCATGAAGAATATGACTAGCATATTTAAGTCTAACCCACTTCCTATGCATGGGGATTTTGTGATCAAACAACTTGTGGGAACAAGAATCAACTTGCATAGGAAGGTAAAACAAGCATAACTTCAAGACTTTAAGCACATAGAGAGGAAACTTGATATTATTGCAATTCCTACAAGCATATATTCCTCCCTCATAATAATTTTCAGTAGCATCATGAATGAATTCAACAATAACCATCACCTAAAGCATTCTTTTCATGATCTACAAGCATAGAAATTTTATTACTCTCCACATAAGCAAAATTCTTCTTATTTGGAATAGTGAGAGTATCATAAGAGACTCGAATACTATAAATTGTTTCCATATTAAAAGAGTAATGTTCAGAAAAGGGGTAATCATGACAAGTTTTATAAATATAATCATCACTACTTTTTATAGCATAAGTATCATCACAATAATCATCATAGGTAGCAACTTTGTTCTCATCATAATCGATTGAATCCTCTTCCAAGATAGTGGAATCATTACTAAATAAAGTCATGACCTCTCCAAATCCACTTTCATAATTATCACAATAAGATTCAACATCCTCCAAAATAGTGGGATCATTACTTCCTAAAGTCGACACTCTTCCAAACCCACTTTCATCAATATACTCATCATAAGTAGGAGGCATGCTATCATCGTAATAAAATTGCGTATCAAAACTTGGGAGACTACAAATATCATCTTCATTAAACATAGCTTCCCCAAGCTTGGGCCTTTTCATATCATAAGCATATCACTCTCATCATTAATAGTTTGGATAGCACCGATAGTATAGCAATTATCATCATCACAATGAATAG
>NW_025231252.1:4573-5755 GCF_018294505.1 Triticum aestivum
TCATCGCGGCCCACGGGCGGTGGGCCCCTTCAGGCAGAGAGACACCCGAAGGCGGCCAGGCCTCCCCCAGTCGGCCCAAGACAGGGCCGGCTCCCCACAGCCGGCTTGCTTCCTCCCTCGAAGGAGACGCCCCATTAAGGAGACAAGACGAGGTGATGCTACAGCGATTGCCCGCCGGGCAGCGGCACTGTAGCCACACTTACCTCGATGAAGCCCTCGTCACCAGGTTTGAGGCAACAGTAACCAGCCGTCGACAAGGCCCTTGACAGTGGGGCCTGCCTGTCGACCAAGGAGCCGGCAGCCGGCAGGACCCACCAGCCGGCGGGCCCCAGCAGCTGACGCAGAAGCCGGCGAGCGTAGACACCGACGGCTAGGGCCCACGCCCAGCCGGATTACCATTGTACCCCCGGGGTTGGGCCTATATAAACCCCCCGGGGCACCCATGCAAAGGGTTGATCTGTGCTAGTTTTAGACACCACATAGAGAGGAGAGGAGAGCTAGCCGTGCCCTTCTTCTTCTTCTCGCCAAACAGCTCAAGGAGCATCTTGTAGCCACTCGTTCATCCAGTGATCATGCGGAGACCCCGCAGAGCAGCAGTAGGGGTGTTATCTCCACGGAGAGCCCTGAAGCTGGGTAAGATTCGCCGGCGTGCATGTCTTCGCCTCATCCCGCTTCCAGGCACCGGCGACGCCTTACTGCCTCCCACAATGATAAGCCACCCGTTGGCATATGTCGCACCTACCACCCGACATTTGGCGCCCACCATGGGGCCAGGTGCACCATCGTCCGGAGACCTGTTCTGGATGGGAACCCTCTTCCTCCCCAGCGAGCGTAGCCAGCCCGGCACGCCCGATGGCGCTTGCGACGACGTGCTGCAAGGCGTCACCAACGTCTGCGCAGCGAGCGGCCTCGCCGATCTCCTTGACGAGACCCTCATCTCCGACGAGCCCGCCTCTGACGCGGGCACCGACCACCTCGTCAACCTCCTCGGCCAGCTCCACGTCTCCGGCGAGCCTGCTGTGGACTTGGAGTCTGATGGCTCCACCGATCCGATGCCTGTCGACTCCGACACGGCCTCGCTCGATGCTTTCCCCACCAACGTCGCGATCTACAACGACCCGCTTCCCCGGGCCGATGGCTGCGACGGTGCCACCGCCGAGGTGATGGTCATCAGCCACGGCG
>NW_025231252.1:7674-8281 GCF_018294505.1 Triticum aestivum
AGACTTCACAGAGGCCTTCGTCCGCAACTTCACCAGCACCTACAAGCGGGCTCCCAAGCCCAGACAGCTCTCCTTGTGCGTATAAGGCCCCGCCGAATCCACTCGCGACTACCTCATGCGTTGGGACGAGCTCCGCTACTCTTGCGAAGGGGTGCACGAGGTGCAAGCCATAGAATACTTCATTGCCGGGTGCCGAGAAGGCACCCTCCTCAAGCACAAGCTCCTCTGCGACGAGCCGACTACCCTCGACGAGCTTCTGGTCATAGGGGACAAGTACGCCACCGCCGACAACTCAATGAAGACTGAACTCCGGGTAGACGCGTCCGGGAAGGTACTCAACCCGGCGCCCAAGACGCCGGCTGGGGACTCCGGCCGACGCCCGTAACAGAACAACCACAAGCGCAAGGGCCCCGTGCCACTCTCCACTAGTCGGCAGGTGGCCACAGTCGAAGACGAGCAGCCCGAAGGGCGGCCCGCACCCAAGAAGCAGAGGGGCGGCAGGCCGGCTTGGCAGCCGGCCTTCTCCTATGAGCAAACTCTCGACGCCCCATGCAAGTTCCACAGCGGCACGAAGCCGTCCAACAACACAACCCGGAAGTGCCACTGG
>NW_025231252.1:9882-11725 GCF_018294505.1 Triticum aestivum
CAATAATTATACATAATGGCGGACATGACACAGTGGTGTTGAGGCATACTACTGACTCGAGGATAGGGCGGTGGTGGAAAAACACAGCGGGGAGAGAAATACAAGACTCTAAGTCTGTCATCTCATCGAGCGTCGAGGTGAGGCTCGATGAATTTATTTGGTAGCGGAAGCGGATGTAAAACAGTGACCAAATCCAGGGTCGCACGAGACTGACTAGGACTCCTCTAGGTGTCGGACTCGCTATCAAACTCTTCATCCATGAGATCGCCTTCGTCAGCATCTGGCCAAATCAACAAGCCAGTGAGTACTTTGAAAGTACTCGCAAGACAGTTCGGACGTAAGATATAACAAATGCATGCATGGATGCGTCATGAATAATTCACCAATGTACATTTCAAAAATTAGCATAACAAGGTAAGTAAAAAGGGAAACGGCGGTAGTCCGCCTGAAATCCCAACAGAACATAAATAACTACCGATCGGGTGTCTGAAGCGATGCCTCGAAAGGTGAACAAATAAATATAAGGAAATGATGCCACAGTCGGGCGTCTTAGCGACACCACATAAAGGGCTTTAAAAGAAATACCACAGACGGATGTCGGGGCGACATCATAGAAAGGGCTTTAAAAGAAATGCCACAGTCGGACGTCGGGGCGACATCACAGAAAGGGCTTGAAAAGAAATGCCACAGTCGGACGTCGGGGCGACATCACAGAAAGGGCTTGAAAAGAAATGGCACAGTCGGACGTCGGGGCGACATCACAGAAAGGGCTTTTATAGAAAAGAAAATACAACAATGCCACAGTCGGATGTCTGAGTGACATCGCAGAAAGGGCTTTTATTCACAGGTAAATAATACTCATAATAAACATTTAATTCATAAGAATAAATGGTTTAGTCCATCCACAGGGATAATCATTTAACCGGAGTTAGCACTCAAGCGAATCACCGGAGTCTCTGCCATCAAAACTGACATTTGATTATTATAAGATAATATCGACCTGGGACAGGGAATAGATGATTTGGAGGAATATATGACTCTGCAGAGTTTGTACAAAATTTTTCCCACAGCCAACGGATTTCCGTAGTCACGAAGGACTAGTTCCGTTTACGGTATTTCGGAAGAAAACACAGCTAACCAGTACACACCCATCCTACCTCTCGATGCTAGGAATCACCCTAGACATCGTCCAAGAAAACTTTTGAGACGGGGAGATCACAATCTCGAATAGCATGGGATCAAATTTATATATGCGCGCTCTAAGGGGTGCCCCCCTCTCGGTCCCAACCGGAAACACCCATGCCCCCCTGACCGGATGACGGGCTTTAATCCAGGGCCATGGAACCATCATCACGGCCTCTCCTTTTTGGTGTGTACCAGAAAAGCGGTTTGCAACTTACTAAACCATATTCCTAGCGGAAAACATGTGGTAGTACAGGGAAGGAAATGAGAGGAACTGGACCGATACGGTTTGACACTGAAGTCACATAGTCTGGAGTAAGACTGGCATGCTACGACACTGCCATCTCACCCATACTCATGCCAACACATGGCCATTCATCCTCACATCCATTCACATATGGATCATCGAACTCACTTACCTCATTATCACATAAAATAACGATCATCGATATGCTTCTCAATATGCCATAAAACTAACTAAGTGCAAAACATGCCAAGACACTCATCATATCAAAAGTTCAAACATGCTTGCCTGGTTCAGAGTAGTCGGAACCTAGCTCGGTGAAGTTCGCGGCTCCGTCACCTCCTTCGGTATCTACGGTATAAAGAAAATATATGCGCTATCGTAAATACCAAGGAGTGCACAGAAAGTATACCAAAT
>NW_025231253.1:0-2544 GCF_018294505.1 Triticum aestivum
GGGTGTTTAAATTGCAGCTTCTTCGGCAGTCCCGGAGCTTTTTTGGTGAATTTTCTCCAACCCCTGCCAGGCAAAGAAAACAATTACTTGATATCAGGAAATGAACAAAGTTGCTGATATGGTGGATAATGATCGATTTAACTTACTTCTCGAGCATTTGAGTCATGTCCGCATAGTCCTGGGATCTTTTCGTCTCGAGTCTAAGACGGTTACTACTCCCTGCTCAAGCTTAATCTCTAGGAGAATATAGTGGAAGCTGCGCACGCATGCATAAGTCATCAATTACATTACTATAACCTGGACTAATAAGGGAAACTGAATATGCACAAGACAGTAACACTCACTTGAAGTTGTAAAGAAAGAGTATTATATCTTTGTTTTCATTTATTACCAACGATCGTAGCAAGTTGGCCTCGGTATTTTCGGCATGATATTTAACCTCAGTTGCATCTATGAGATTTGTGTTAATGAACCCAATATCACCGATTTGTCTTTTCTTCAATTCGGCGATCTTCAATCTGCATAATATAGTGAGGATAATTATAAATACATGCAATGAAAGAGGTGACCTATATAGAGAGAGACATAATGACAGAAGTAGTACTACTTACAGACAGTAGCAAGTGACCGTTGATTTATCGAGGCCCTTTTGATTGAAAAACTGGAAGAACTCCTCAAATGGAACATTCAACAGTTCAATTCCAACGAGGTCATGCTCCGGTTTAACTCTCAGCGTCAAAGTATCCCTCCCCCCAGACTCTCTGCAGGTTTTCATGTACAAATCATGTAATCTTCGCATCATCATTGTTAGAGATCTTTCATCTTTGACGAGAGGCTTCCCGTAATGGTATTTGTGTTCGTCCACCTCCAAGATATCATAATGTACATCGCCGGGCAGGTAATCTCCAAGATTGCTATAACCAGGCACCGTCCTCGGATCATTAGCGACGATGTCGCTAGACACCTTGAGCGGGGGGCACGATTGGTTCGCTTGTTCACCGAGCTGGGCAATTTTTTCCCAGCTCGTCGTTCTTTTAACCTTTGATCACTTACAGTACTTCCCGACCGCTCCGCTTCGGCAAATGTCTTTGCAATAATGCGCTCATAGTTGCCTTTCGGCGGAGACTTTGGTGGTTTTGTCAGGGCAGCCAGAGTGCGCTTCGCTTTCACCGGATCTACCTTCTCCTCCGGAGGTGGATGTTTATTTGCTTTCACCCCTTCAAAGAAGTTTTTCACTTCGGCTCGCACGATCTTCCTAGTGTCCTCCTCGGTCCTCTCGTATGGTAACTTCTCTGGAGTCTTCGGAGAAGGACCGAATCTGTATTGCCTCGCGCCTCTGGCTGTACTGCTAGACGCCGGCAGAGCAGATGGAGTGGCTGCGGCTGTCTTCTTTCCTTGCTTACGAGGCGGAGGAGAAGGACTACGACGCGCCGGAGCAGCTGCGGGTCTCTTCCGCCCTTGTTGACGAGGCGGAGAAGGAGGAGGCTGGCTGCTCTGGCGCGCCGGCGCAGGCGGACAAGGATAAAAGTGTTCTCCCTAAGTATGCACCGTTGCGAAAGTTCTTCGTGCTGAGACACCACGTGATGATCAGGTGTGATAGGCTCTACGTTCAAATATAACGGGTGCAAAACAGTTGCACACGCGGAATACTCAGGTTAAACTTGACGAGCCTAGCATATGCAGATATGGCCTCGGAACACGGAGACCGAAAGGTCGAGCGTGAATCATATAGTAGATATGATCAACATAGTGATGTTCACCATTGAAACTACTCCATCTCACGTGATGATCGGACATGGTTTAGTTGATTTGGGTCACGTAATCACTTAGATGATTAGAGGGATGTCTATCTAAGTGGGAGTTCTTAAGTAATATGATTAATTGAACATAAATTTATCATGAACTTAGTCCTGATAGTATTTTGCAAATTATGTTGTAGATCAATAGCTCGTGTTGTTGCTTCCCTGTGTTTATTTTTGATATGTTCCTAGAGAAAAATAATGTTGAAAGATGTTAGTAGCAAAGATGCGGATTGGATCCGTGATCTGAGGACTATCCTCATTGCTGCACAGAAGAATTATGTCCTTGATGCACCGCTAGGTGACAGACCTATTGCAGGAGCAGATGCAGACGTTATGAACGTTTGGCTAGCTCAATATGATGACTACTTGATAGTTTAGTGCACCATGCTTAACGGCTTAGAATCGGGACTTCAAAGACGTTTTTGAAACGTCATGGACCATATGAGATGTTCCAGGAGTTGAAGTTAATATTTCAAGAAAATACCCGAGTTGAGAGATATGAAGTCTCCAACAAGTTCTATAGCTAAAAGATGGAGGAGAATAGCTCAAGCAGTGAGCATGTGCTCAGATTGTCTGGGTACTACAATCGCTTGAATCAAGTGGGAGTTAATCTTCTAGATAAAATAGTGATTAACAGAATTCTCTAGTCACCATCACCAAGTTAGTAGAACTTCGTGATGAACTATAGTATGCAAGGGATGACGAAAGTAATTCCCGAGCTCTTCGTGATGCTAAAATCGAC
>NW_025231253.1:2554-3380 GCF_018294505.1 Triticum aestivum
GGCAAGCAAGTTGCTGCTCAAGTGAAGAAGCCTAAGTCTGGTCCTAAGCCCTGAGACTAAGTGCTTCTGCTACAAAGGGACTGGTCACTGGAAGCGGAACTACCCCAACTATTTGGTGGATAAGAAGGATGGCAAAGTGAACAAAGGTATATTGGATATACATGTTATTGATGTGTACTTTACTAGTGTTTATAGCAACCCCTCGGTATTTGATACTGGTTCAGTTGCTAAGAGTAGTAACTCGAAACGGGAGTTGCATAATAAACAGAGACTAGTAAAAGGCGAGGTGACGATGTGTGTTGGAAGTAGTTCCAAGATTGATATGATCACCATCGCACACTCCCTATACTTTCGGGATTAGTATTGAAACTAAATAAGTGTTATTTGGTGTTTGCGTTGACCATGAATATGATTTGATCATGTTTGTTGCAATACGGTTATTCATTTAAATTAGAGAATAATTGTTGTTCTGTTTACATGAATAAAACCTTCTATGGTCATACACCCAATAAAATAGTTTGTTGGATCTCGATCGTATTGATACACATATTCATAATAATGAAGCCAAAAGATGCAAAGTTAATAATGATAGTGCAACTTATTTGTGGCACTGCCGTTTAGGTCATATTGGTGTAAAGCGCATGAAGAAACTCCATACTGATGGGATTTTGGAATCATTTGATTATGAACCACTTGATGCTTGCGAACCGTGCCTCATGGGCAAGATGACTAAAACGCCGTTCTTCGGAACTATGGAGAGAGCAACAGATTTGTTGGAAATCATACATACAGATGTATGTGGTCCGATGAATATTGAGGCTCGTAG
>NW_025231253.1:3603-11725 GCF_018294505.1 Triticum aestivum
ACATCTTATGAACTGCGGTTTGGCAAGAAACCAAAGTTGTCGTTTCTTAAAGTTTGGGGTTGCGATGCTTATGTGAAAAAGTTTCATCCTGATAAGCTCAAACCCAAATCGGAGAAATGTGTCTTCATAGGATACCCAAAGGAGACAGTTGGGTACACCTTCTATCGCAGATCCGAAGGCAAGACATTCGTTGCTAAGTATGGATCCTTTCTAGAGAAGGAGTTTCTCTCGAAAGAAGTGAGTGGGAGGAAAGTAGTTCATCGCAGAAACCAGTTTCTGTGACGCCTATACCAATTAGTGAGGAAGTTAATGATGATGATCATGGAACTTCAGATCAAGTTATTACCAGACTAAGATCCGCACCAGAGTGGTACGGTAATCCTGTTCTGGAGGTAATGTTACTAGACCATGACGAACCTACGAACTATGAAGAAGTGATGGTGAGCCCAGATTCCGCAAAATGGCTTGAGGCCATGAAATCTGAGATGAGATCCATGTATGAGAACAAAGTATGGACTTTGATTGACTTGCCCAATGATCGGCGAGCCATTGAGATTAAATGGATCTTCAAGAGGAAGAAGGACGCTGATAGTAGTGTTACTATCTACAAACCTAGAATTGTCGCAAAAGGTTTTCGACAAGTTTAAGGTGTTGACTATGATGACAGTTTCTCACTCGTATCTATGCTTAAGTCTGTCCGAATCATGTTAGCAATTGCCGCATTTTATGAACTCTGGCAAATGGATAAACAAAACTGCATTCCTTAATGGATTTATTAAAGAAGAGTTGTATATGATGCAACCAGAAGGTTTTGTCAATCCTAAAGGTGCTAACAAAATATGCAAGCTCCAGCGATCCATCTATGGACTGGTGCAAGTATCTCGGAGATGGAATATACGCTTTGATAAGTTGATCAAAGGATATAGTTTTATACAGACTTGCGGTGAAGCCTGTATTTACAAGAAAGTGAGTGGAAGCACTACGGCATTTCCGATAAGTATATGTGAATGACATATTGTTGATCGGAAATAATGTAGAATTATTCTGCAAAGTATAAATGAGTGTTTGAAAGGAGTTTTTCAAAGAAAGACCTCGGTGGAGTTGCTTACATATTGAGCATCAAGATCTATAGAGATTGATCAAGACGCTTGATAAGTTTTTACATACCTTAACAAGATTTTGAAGTAGTTCAAAATGGAACAGTCAAAGAAAGAGTTCCTTGCCTGTGTTACAAGGTGTGAAATTGAGTAAGACTCAAAGCCCGACCACGGCAGAAGATAGAAAAAGAATGCAAGTCATTCCCTATGCCTCGGCCATAGGTTCTATAAAGTATGCCATGCTGTGTACCAGATCTATTGTATACCCTACACTGATTTTGGCAAGGGAGTACAATAGTGATCTAGGAGTAGATCACTGGACAGCGGTCAAAATTATCCTTACTGGAATAAGGATATGTTTCTCGATTATGGAAGTGACAAAAGGTTCGTCGTAAAGGGTTACGTCGATGCAAGTTTTGACACTAATCTAGATGACTCTAAGTCTCGGTCTAGATACATATTGAAAGTGGGAGCAATTATCTAGAGTAGCTCCGTGCAGAGCATTGTAGACATAGAAATTTGCAAAATACTTACGGATCTGAATGTGACAGACCCGTTGACTTTAGTACTCTTTGGGTGTTAATCACATAGCGATGTGAACTAGATTATTGACTCTAGTAAACCCTTTGGGTGTTGGTCACATGATGATTTGAACTATGGGTGTTAATCACATGGTGATGTGAATTATTGATGTTAAAATCACATGGCGATGTGAACTAGATTATTGACTCTAGTGCAAGTGGGAGACTGAAGGAAATATGCCCTAGAGGCAATAATAAAGTATTATTTATTTCCTTATATCATGATAAATGTTTATTATTCATGCTAGAATTGTATTAACCGGAAACATAATACATGTGTGAATACATAGACAAACAGAGTGTCACTAGTATGCCTCTACTTGACTAGCTCGTTAATCAAAGATGGTTATGTTTCCTAGCCATAGACATGAGTTGTCATTTGATTAACGGGATCACCTCATTAGAAGAATGACGTGATTGACTTGACCCATTCCGTTAGCTTAGCACTCGATCGTTTAGTATGTTGCTATTGCTTTCTTCACGACTTATACATGTTCCTATGACTATGAGATTATGCAACTCCCGTTTACCGGAGGAACACTTTGTGTGCTACCAAACGTCACAACATAACTGGGTGATTATAAAGGTGCTCTACAGGTGTCTCCAAAGGTACTTGTTGGGTTGGCGTATTTCGAGATTAGGATTTGTCACTCCGATTGTCGGAGAGGTATCTCTAGGCCACTCGGTAATGCACATCACTATAAGCCTTGCAAGCATTGTGACTAATGAGTTAGTTGCGGGATGATGTATTACGGAACGAGTAAAGAGACTTGCCGGTAACGAGATTGAACTAGGTATCGAGATACCGACGATCGAATCTCGGGCAAGTAACATGCCGATGACAAAGGGAACAACGTATGTTGTTATGCGGTCTGACCGATAAAGATCTTCGTAGAATATGTGGGAGCTAATATGAGCATCCAGGTTCCGCTATTGGTTATTGACCGGAGAGGTGTCTCGGTCATGTCTACATAGTTCTCGAACACGTAGGGTCTGCACGCTTAACGTTACAATGACGGTTATATGAGTTTATGTGTTTTGATGTACCGAAGGAGTTCGGAGTCCCGGATGAGATCGGGGACATGACGAGGAGTCTTGAAATGGTCGAGAAGTAAAGACCGATATATTGGACGACTATATTCGGACTTCGGAAAGGTTCCGAGTGATTCGGGTATTTTTCGGAGTACCGGAGAGTTTCGGGAATTCGTATTGGGCCTTAATGGGCCGTACGGGAAAGAAGAGAAAGACCCCAAAGGGTGGCCGCACCCCTCCCCATAGTCTAGTCCGAATTGGACTAGGGAGGGGGGGCGCTCCCTTCCCTCTTTCTCCTTCTCCCTTCCCTTCTCCTATTCCAACAAGGAAAGGAGGAGTCCTACTCCTGGCGCGCCCTCCTCCTTGGCCGGCGGCCTTCCCCTTGCTCCTTTATATACGGGGGCAGGGGGGCACCCCAAAGACACAACAATTGATCATTGATCTCTTAGTCGTGTGCGGTGCCCCCCTCCACCATATTACACCTCGATAATATCGTAGCGGTGCTTAGGCGAAGCCCTGCGTCGGTAGAACATCATCATCGTCACCACGCCGTCGTGCTGACGAAACTCTCCCTCAACACTCGGCTGGATCAGAGTTCGAGGGACGTCATGGAGCTGAATGTGTGCTGAACTCAGAGGTGTCGTGCGTTCGGTACTTGATCGGTCGGATCGTGAAGACGTACGACTACATCAACCGCGTTGTGTTAACGCTTCCGCTTTCGGTCTATGAGGGTACGTGGACAACACTCTCCCCTCTCGTTGCAATGCATCACCATGATGTTGCGTGTGCGTAGGAATTTTTTTGAAATTACTACGCCCCAACATGCACCAGCCCATAGATTGAGCGCTGGAGCTTGCATACTTTGTTAGCATTCTTAGGATCGACAAAACCTTCCGGCTGCATCATATACAATTCTTCCTTAAGGAAGCCGTTAAGGAATGCCGTTTTGACGTCCATTTGCCATATTTCATAATCGTAGAATGCGGCAATTGCTAACATGATTCGGACGGACTTCAGCTTCGCTACGGGTGAGAAAGTCTCATCGTAGTCAACCCCTTGAACTTGTCGATAACCCTTAGCGACAAGTCGAGCTTTGTAGATGGTCACATTACCATCCGCGTCCTTCTTCTTCTTAAAGATCCATTTGTTTTCTATGGCTCGCCGCTCATCGGGCAAGTCAGTCAAAGTCCATACTTTGTTTTCATACATGGATTCTATCTCGGATTTCATGGATTCTAGCCATTTGTCAGAATCCGGGCCCGCCATCGCTTCTTCATAGTTCGAAGGTTCACCGTTGTCTAACAACATGATTTCCATGACAGGGTTGCCGTACCACTCTGGTGCGGAACGTGTCCTTGTGGACCTACGAAGTTCAGTGGTAACTTGATCATGATCGTCATCATTAACTTCCTCTCTAGTCGGTGCAGGCACCACATAAACATTTTCTTGTGCTGCGCTACTTTCCGGTACGAGAGGGGTCATCTCATCAAGTTCCACTTTCCTCCCACTTACTTCTTTCGAGAGAAACTCTTTCTCCAGAAAGGACCCATTCTTGGCAACGAAGATCTTGCCTTCGGATCTGAGGTAGAAGGTATACCCAATGGTTTCCTTAGGGTATCCTATGAAGACGCATCTTTCTGACTTGGGTTCGAGCTTTTCAGGTTGAAGTTTCTTGACATAAGCATCGCATCCCCAAACTTTAAGAAACGACATCTTAGGTTTCTTTCCAAACCATAATTCATACGGTGTCGTCTCAACGGATTTCGACGGAGCCCTATTTAAAGAGAATGCGGCAGTCTCTAAAGCTTAACCCCAGAATGATAGCGGTAGATCAGTAAGAGACATCATAGATCGCACCATATCCAATAGAGTGCGATTACGACGTTCAGACACACCATTACGCTAAGGTGTTCCAGGCGGCGTGAGTTGTGAAACAATTCCACATTTCCTTAAGTGTGTGCCAAATTCGTGACTCAAATATTCCCCTCCACGATCTGATCGTAAGAACTTTATTTTCCTGTCACGTTGATTCCCAACCTCACTCTGAAATTCCTTGAACTTTTCAAAGGTCTCAGACTTGTGTTTCATTAAGTAGACATACCCATATCTACTTAAGTCATCAGTGAGGGTGAGAACATAACGATAGCCACCGCGAGCCTCAACGCTCATTGGACCGCACACATCAGTATGTATGATTTCCAATAAGCTGGTTGCTCGCTCCATTGTTCTGGAGAACGGAGTCTTGGTCATTTTGCCCATGAGGCATGGTTCGCACGTGTCAAATGGTTCATAATCAAGAGACTCCAAAAGTCCATCTGCATGGAGTTTCTTCATGCGTTTGACACCAATGTGACCAAGGCGGCAGTGCCACAAGTATGTGGGACTATCATTATCAACCTTACATTTCTTGGTATTCACACTATGAATATGTGTAACATCACATTCGAGATTCATTAAGTATAAACCATTGACCAGCGGTGCATGACCATAAAACATATCTCTCATATAAATAGAACAACCATTATTCTCGGATTTAAATGAGTAGCCATCTCGCATTAAACAAGATCCAGATACAATGTTCATGCTCAAAGCTGGCACTAAATAACAATTATTGAGGTTTAAAACTAATCCCGTAGGCAAATGTAGAGGTAGCGTGCCGACGGCGATCACATCGACCTTGGAACCATTCCCGACGCGCATCGTCACCTCGTCCTTCGCCAGTCTCCGCTTATTCCGCAGCTCCTGCTTTGAGTTACAAATATGAGCAACCGCACCGGTATCAAATACCTAGGAGCTACTACGAGCGCTGGTTAGGTACACATCAATAACATGTATATCACTATACCTTTGGTATTGCCGGCCTTCTTATCCGCTAAGTACTTGGGGCAGTTCCGCTTCCGGTGACCGTTTCCCTTGCAATAAAAGCACTCAGTCTCAGGCTTAGGTCCATTCTTTGTCTTCTTCCCGGCAGCTTGCTTACCGGGTGCGGCAACTCCCTTGCCGTCTTTCTTGAAGTTCTTCTTACCCTTGCCTTTCTTGAACTTAGTGGTTTTATTCACCATCAACACTTGATGTTCCTTTTTGATCTCCACCTCCGCTGATTTTAGCATTGAATATACCTCAGGAATGGTCTTTTCCATCCCCTGCATATTGAAGTTCATCACAAAGCTCTTGTAGCTAGGTGGGAGCGACTGAAGGATTCTGTCAACGACCGCGTCATCCGGGAGATTAACTCCCAGCTGAGACAAGCGGTTGTGTAACCCAGACATTTTGAGTATGTGTTCGCTGACGGAACTATTCTCCTCCATCTTACAACTGTAGAACTTTTCGGAGACTTCATATCTCTCGACCCGGGCATGAGCTTGGAAAACCATTTTCAGCTCTTGGAACATCTCATATGCTCCGTGCTGCTCAAAACGCTTTTGGAGCCCCGGTTCTAAGCTGTAAAGCATGCCGCACTGAACCAGGGAGTAATCATCACTACGCGACTGCTAGGCGTTCAGAACGTCTTGAGTTGCTGGGAAAACAGGTGCATCACCTAGCGGTGCTTCAAGGACATATGCTTTCTTGGCAGCTATGAGGATAATCCTCAGGTTACGGACCCAGTCCGTGTAGTTGCTACCATCGTCTTTCAGCTTGGTTTTCTCTAGGAACGCGTTGAAGTTGAGGGCAACATTAGCATGGGCCATTTGATCTACAAGACATGTTGTAAAGATTTTTAGAATAAGTTCATGATAATAAAGTTCATCTAATCAAATTATTAACGAACTCCCACTCAGACAGACATCCCTCTAGTCATCTAAGTGATACATGATCCGAGTCAACTAGGCCGTGTCCGATCATCACGTGAGACGGACTAGTCATCATCGGTGAACATCTTCATGTTGATCGTATCTGCTATACGACTCATGTTCGACCTTTCGGTCTCTTGTGTTCCGAGGCCATGTCTGTACATGCTAGGCTCGTCAAGTCAACCTAAGTGTATTGCGTGTGTAAATCTGGCTTACACCCGTTGTATGCGAATGTTAGAACCTATCACACCCGATCATCACGTGGTGCTTCGGAACAACGAACCTTCGCAACGGTGCACAGTTAGGGGGAACACTTTCTTGAAATTTTAGCGAGGGATCATCTTATTTATGCTACCGTCGTTCTAAGCAAATAAGATGTAAAACATGATAAACATCACATGCAATCAAATAGTGACATGATATGGCCAATATCATTTTGCTCCTTTTGATCTCCATCTTCGGGGCGCCATGTTCATCATCGTCACCGGCATGACACCATGATCTCCATCATCGTGTCTTCGTGAAGTTGTCTCGCCAATTATTACTTCTACTACTATGGCTAACGGTTAGCAATAAAGTAAAGTAATTACATGACGTTTCAGTTGACACGCAGGTCATAAATAAATTAAGACAACTCCTAGGCTCCTGCCGGTTGTCATACTCATCGACATGCAAGTCGTGATTCCTATTACAAGAACATGATCAATCTCATACATCACATATATCATTCATCACATCCTTCTAGCCATATCATATCACATGAGACTTTTACGTGGCTGCTATAGGTTTGTAGCAAGAACGATTCTTACCTACGCCAAAACCACAACGTGATATGCCAATTTCTATTTACCCTTCATAAGGACCCTTTTCATCAAATCCGATCCGACTAAAGTGGGAGAGACAGACACCCGCTAGCCACCTTATGCAACTAGTGCATGTCAGTCGGTGGAACCTGTCTCACGTAAGCGTACGTGTAAGGTCGGTCCGGGCCGCTTCATCCCACGATGCCACCGAATAAAGATAAGACTAATAACGGCAAGTAAATTGACAAAATCAACGCCCACAACAACTTGTGTTCTACTCGTGCATAGAAACTACGCATAGACCTAGCTCATGATGCCACTGTTGGGGATCGTAGCAGAAATTTAAAATTTTCTACGCATCACCAAGATCAATCTATGGAGTCATCTAGCAACGAGAGAGAGGAGTGCATCTACATACCCTTGTAGATCGCGAGCGGAAGCGTTCAAGAGAACGGGGTTGATGGAGTCGTACTCGTCGTGATCCAAATCACCGATGATCCTAGCGCCGAACGGATGGCACCTCCGCGTTCAACACACGTACGGTTGGGAGAGACGTCTCCTCCTTCTTGATCCAGCAAGGGGGAAGGAGAGGTTGATGGAGATCCAGCAGCATGACGGCGTGGTGGGGCGCCCCCCACCCCCAGGGTTTCCAACCCTAGGCGCAGGGGGAGGCCCATGGGGGGCGCACCAGCCCACCAGGGGCTGGTTCCCTTCCCACTTCAGCCCATGGGGCCCTTCGGGATAGGTGACCCCACCCGGTGGACCCCCGGGACCCTTCCGGTGGTCCCGGTACAATACCGGTGACCCCCGAAACTTTC
>NW_025231254.1:0-1038 GCF_018294505.1 Triticum aestivum
CGGTTAATTTTCTATGATTTTTAGAAGTTTATATAATTTTCTGGAATTTATAAATCATTTAATAATTATCTAAATTCCAGAAAGGAATTATTGCGTCAGCACTAGGTCATGCTTGCATCAGCAAGTCAACAGGGCTGCCCCGGGTCAAACCTGACCAGTGGGGCCCACTGGTCAGTGACCCAGAGCTGTTTAGTGTCAATGACAGGTGGGGCCCTGCTGTCAGTGTCTATTAAACTAACTAACATTTAGTTAATACTAATCCTAGCCTAATTAGCCGGGCGGGGCCCGCAGGTCAGTGAGAGAGGGGGAGGTCAAACCGGGCAGTGGGTCAACCCACGCCGGTCAGCGGGTCAGCGGGCGCCGGCGTTTAGCCGCCGGCGAGCCCGACGCGGCGG
Source organism: Triticum aestivum (assembly GCF_018294505.1). NCBI lineage: Eukaryota > Viridiplantae > Streptophyta > Magnoliopsida > Poales > Poaceae > Triticum > Triticum aestivum. The sequence continues at coordinate 396 of NW_025231254.1, forward strand.
CGCAAGTGCAATTCGCTGTTCCGGCCACCAAAAGGGTCGGGGAGGGTACCTACGGGGAGCTGGGGATGGGCTGAGGCTCTTGGTGGAGGGACTTGAGCTCGGGGCGGTCGGAATCGACGCCGGCGGCGAGCTATGCGGCGGCCGGAGCTCGGGCACGCTCGGACACGGCGTTTTGGGGCACGGGAGGAGGAGTGGGTAGGTGCTCTGGGTTCCCGGGAACGCGACGAGGACGACAGCGTGCTCGGACGCGACGTGCGGGGCCTCTAGCCGCGGCGACCTCGTGGCCGGCGGCGACGAGCTCTCGGGCTCGGCGGAGCCCGTGGTTAGAGGAAAGAGTCGGCATCAGGGAGAGGGGGGTTCGGTGCGGGGGCTCACAGCGATGGCGATGGGATGCTCGGCGAGGTCGGGGACGGCCCGGAGCCGACGAATTCGTCGACGGCGACCGGCGGGTCCGAAGAGGGGAAGTACGGCGGGGCGGCGCCTCGGGGCTTCTCCGGTCGCGTGAGATGGCGGGGAGGGTGAGGATGGAGTGGCGGAGCTGGTGGGCTAGTTGGGGGAGCGAGGGAGGCCCTGTGGCCGCGGTGGTGGCGAGCGGCGGCGACGGCGGCTCCGTTCGGGGAGGAAAACAGAGAGGGGGAAGAGC
>NW_025231254.1:1048-11724 GCF_018294505.1 Triticum aestivum
GGTCCGAAGAGGGGAAGAACGGCGGGGCGGCGCCTCGGGGCTTCTCCGGTCGCGTGAGATGGCGGGGAGGGTGAGGATGGAGTGGCGGAGCTGGTGGGCTAGTTGGGGGAGCGAGGGAGGCCCTGTGGCCGCGGTGGTGGCGAGCGGCGGCGACGGCGGCTCCGTTCGGGGAGGAAAACAGAGAGGGGGAAGAGCGTTCGGGGAAGAGAGAGGGAGCAGCGAGGGAGGAAGAGGAGCGAGGGGACACGAGGCGTGAGGGGGAGGCTCGGGAACGACTCGGTGGAAGCAGGAGGTGGCCGAGGCGGCATCGGCGCTCGCCACCGAGCTGCTTCGGTGCGAGGGGAGGAAGAAGACAAGGGGGAGGAGGTGGGCTGGGCCTCACAGGTGGGCTGCACAGGGGGGGCTGGGCCAGCACAGGTGAGCGCCAGGTAAGTGGGCTTCTCTCTCTCTTTTCTTTATTTTAATTACTGTTTTCTATTTTTCTGTAGCTGTGAGGCTTTATTAAAAATACTTAGGCATCTCTAAAAATCCAGAAAATAATCAGGGGCTCTGTTTAGATTATTTCCAACAGCCCACACTTATTTTTAGGATTATTTGGGCATTTAAGATATTTACTAGCATTTAAATGCCCAAAAGCAAAGTACATATGATTTTATTCAGTGACCAAATATGTCATGGAAAAAATGTGCAACCCTCTGGTTATGGTTTCAAGCATTTTCCAGAAATGATGAACATTTTTGGAAGCCATTTGGATCACTAAAAATATTTTTGGGTTGAACCTATTTGATTTCCATTTGGTACTAGGGTTTAGGCAATCCCCATTTCAAATTTCATTTGAATTTAAACATGATGCAGCAACCAAGCTAGTCCATGGCTAGGGTAAAGCTAGGGATGTGACAACTCACCCCCACTAAACAGGAATCTCGTCTCGAGATTCAAGCGTAGGGTAGGATGAAGGGGAAGCGGAAACTAGCATAATCTTCACGATCCAGGTTACACTTCATAGGAACGTTGATTCGATCACCATCATCGTCTTAAAGTCTTGCTCTGAGAATTCCTGTCAACATGACATGGAGGGAAGAAGGAGACTCTAGAAGGGTCGATCTTCTCGAAGATCGAACACCTCACGGAATGAGACATAGCAACATCTCTTGAGCTGGGAGACGAAGCACAGATTTGAAGAAATGGAGTGGAGCAGATGACGAAGGTTCACTAGGTAGACAACGATTCCACGCTTAAGAAGGTGGTAAACGATTGCCAACGTAGCGAGGGGTTGAGTTGCCATGATACCACGACGAAACATCCTGGAGGAAGGTGATCGTAGAGTATTACCTTAAGTGGCAAAAAGAATTGCTTTTGATTCAGAGATCATTGAAACTCTTCATACCAGCATAAGGCAATTCACAACGATCGTTTGGAGGGGGTCTGTAGAATGGCATACTCGGACTTGGATGATGTGGATTACCTTGTTGAAGACAACGTAATGGATGAATTTGCTTATCACCGGAGGTGGAAGAGACTCATGGTAGAATGGCACATTGGCGGTGCAAGCTGGGAACAAAATGCAATGATTCTGGTAACTGGGGAAGAACCCAACAATAGAGAGTGAATTCACTGTTGGAGTGGTTATAGCATAACCGAAGAATCTGGGGCAATCCCAGCTAGTGCTGATGATAAGACGTAGCGCTTGTGCGTGCTCTCAAGAACTTGAGCAATTCCATAATCATCAAGGTTCTACCAATATCCGTGTCAAGGATCCTGGCAACACAACTTGCTACCCTGATGAATGATGATGGATGATGCAGATGCAAAGGAAGATAACACTTTCTCAGATTTCACCCTTGGCGGGGCCAAGGAAATAAAATCTGGATGATCGACCGAGAGACATTTAGCACTCCGCTTCTAATGTTCTCCTTGACGTGCTAGTGTATCCCATTCATAGATATGGTTTGATAACTAGAACATTAAGTAAGAGGTCGGACTTCGGAACACAAAAATCCATAGGGGCAACTAGGGAGTAATCCTACGAAATCCCTATGGGGAGGTGGCCAATTCCATCAAATAAGATACTATAATAATAGGTCTACCGGATGGGTGTGTTGGCCACGACATCCACCTTACCGGTTATCGAGAGACCAATATTATAGTTCTTGGGAAATGTTCCAACCCATCATATCTGCCTAAGATTCAGATCTGGTTGGTGTCAGGATATTCCAGACTCATCGAGTCTAGGAAGAAAAATGAAAGTTTGCAACACAAATCGACGAGATGACGTTGCGAGATTCTCGGGAGACGAACTACGATAGCAAGCTCCAAAACATGAGCTGGTTCTGCTACAAACATGTGAACACGCTGTCCCAGACAAACATGACCACGTGGTAGTCTTATAATAAAACACTACCGAGTTCTGATTGGGAACCATAATCGAGGATATGGAAGTCTTGTGCATGACCTAGGATTAGCACATCAACTCCTTTTCCGTGAACAAAACAATCAGTGGCTTGGTGTGCTAGGGTATACATATGGAATGGAGGTTGCAAGTCTCCGAACCACAGAATTCTTCGCACGTGTGCATGACTGATTTAGAATGGTTCCAAGAAAACAACATTGACTTTCTCGAATCCACGGCGGCAACTTGCATCAGATGCACATGAATTAAAGGAAGCCACTACCTTCATCCAAACATATGCTTCATGAGCTAGCATGAACAAATGCTCTCAAAAATTTCCAACACTAGCTTAATGTTCAACAAAATTATGGAGGAGATAAGGATGTTGTCAATGGGCTCAACAACAATTCATCTAGGTTTCCTTTTAAAAGGAATTCCATAGTTAAGTGAACACGGTGATAGCATTGGTCAGACCAAAGATATAATGGTGTATGCTCGAGGAATCAACCACGAGTAAGACAACATTACGAATATCGTTGGTTCTGATTTGATTTGACGATAGCCCACACTCAAATCGAAGGATTGATAAGACAATAGATCCAGCAACTGATCACAGGGATCAATCGATGAAGATATCATCTTTCTTCAACACACACTACACAAGAATATCCCTTTGGAATGAACTAAGTCAGGCAAGCTTTTATCTTCCAACTCTCCAAGTCGTTGTCTAACTTAACCAACTAGCTCAGGGATATCCAACACAGATTCTTGGAGAGAAGGTGGTTCACAAGGAACCAACTTGATCACAAGCCCAACATAACAGTCAGGAAATAACCCGGTAATACTTCTGAGAAGATATTCAGAAAAATCACGAACCACCGGTATGTTACTAAGCTCGAGAACAATCTTGCTTTTCAGGGCAAGACGATATGATCAATAGAGCAAGGATTTGAAATAATCCTAACTCATCGATCGAGGAGTGAACCAGGAGAATGGACTAGGTAGCATGATCAACTTTAGAATGACGATTCAAAAACCAACATACTAGGAATAAGATTGTTGTCCATTAACTACCAAGCAATGGGGTTGCTAGGAGTATTGAGTTCACACATCATGATTCACTTGCCGGTATTCTGGTTGCATCAACACGAAGACCGAGGAATGACTAATGATGGCAAGAAGTATCACTGTACCAAGAGTTCATAGGATGGTGTGCAATTCCTATAACAATCTCGATATAAAATAAGGTAATACTCCAAGGTAGAACAGAACAAAAGCTGGATTAGCAATTTGATCTGCGGAGCACAACTACTTTGACCCAATCCTAGATATGGATGAGGTACTGGAGTTTGTTTCTCCAAGTCATTCAGGACAGAATGGCTTGACGTACCACAAGGGTAATAGGCATCGATAAACGAATGCATGCATACTCTTGACTATCGATTGATAGACGAGGGTCAGAATGCAACTAAAGAGAACAACTCAAAGGAACATATAATTTTCTGGGTTGTGGATGCATAAATTAGTATGTCGAACCAAGTTCAACATATTTCTTCCGGATAACCCATGCAGAAAGGTAGAACTGGCAGAGTCACGATTTATGAATGGAGAACTCCTCAAGAGTACTCTAATTGTGATCTTTTGATCCAATAAACATCTGCCATAAGCGGTTCATAGTATTTGGAAGAAGGAAATACCACGAACCTCGAGGACTATCGCAAAGTTACTAATATCCTAAAGGAACTAGCAAACACTATCAACATGAAGTAAATAGAGTGAATCTCGGGTTCAAAGCCCAAGGAATAGAATACCTACTACTAAGTGGCATCACGGGATGCTTTCGAGAATAAAAGCCAGAATCATCACACTGGGGATCACAAAACATTGCTAGATTACTAGGTGACTCCCTAAACACCTAGGGCCATAATAGTATCTCCAACATATATGTCAAGGTAACGGAGTACCTCAACTCACTGATTAGTGTGGTTAATCTGGCCCATGGGAACATTGAAACAGGAAGAAAGGATTTGCAATTGCATCAGACTACTTAGAAACCTGGGATGACTCGGACAGCATAACGGCTGTAAATGCTCAGAAAAGATTTGAGACATTCACAAAAATGGTGGCATAACCACTCAGAAGCACAATATCAAGGTCTCGAGATCAATAATTAACATACAGAAGTAGTAGGAACTGAAACGAGGCTTAAGTCCAACAATCTTATAAGTCTACGGATTAGTAACACGTGATCCTGATGGAAAGAAGAGATAGCCTAGTTCTTAATCCCCGCAGGAAAGATAAGATGACTCAGATCAGAAGGCATAAGGTATAAGGAGTAAAAAGAGCCTTACGTTCCATCCCACAATCAATTCCCTTATATAACTAAAGAATATCTAGACTCAACTTCGACCAGTTTGGCTTGGTAATCCTACAGGCAGTCAAGCTCTGATACCAACGCTGTCAGGACCCCAACTCAATGCCACATCGATCTAGCATGTAACACATCATATGACTTTGCGGCCTCACGCACGGTATTCCCACGGGTGTCGCCTTACCTTTGCCCGGGACCGTTTGCGCCTTTTGGCACACGTATATGACAGTGTCGCTAGCATCCATATGATAAGGAGCCCGGGCTGACATGGCTAGTCGTAAACCCAAAGCGGCACAGACTTACAGGGACAGGCATCCATGACCCAGCATCGAACGTGTCGGTCATCAGCGAGTGAATCCAGGCTGTAGCACTGGGCTAGCAGGACTCCGGTGAACCGGGCTGTAGCGGGCTAACAGGACTCCGGTATTCACCGCGTGACATTTCCCCAAAGGGACAGACACAGGAACGAAGAAGGACACATGCCGGCCAGCCTAAGTGTTCCGGAGAAGTAGCAAGCTACCATGGCTCAGTGGAAACACTAGGAGACATTTCCCGGTAAGAGAGGCTACTAAAGATAAACAACTAGATGGTCAGATCCCACACATACCAAGCATTTCAATAACATACACACAATATGCTCGATATGTGCAATACAACATGGCATCACAAAATGACTCTACGACTCAAGTAGTTTATTCAATAGGCTCCGAGGAGCGAGATATTACAAACATGGGTCTCATGACCCAACACTCAGAGCATACAAGTCAAAGCACAAGCGGAAGCTATCATGTCTGAGTACAGACAACTATAAATGAAAAAGGCTGAGAAGCCTGACTATCTATCAGATCCTGCCGAGGGCACAAGATCGTAGCTGAGGTATCAAGCTAAACGTCGAAGACCACGCGGGATTACTAGTGAGACTGAAGTCTCTCTGCAAAAACATAAAATGGGCAAACGTGAGTACAAATGTACCCAGCAAGACTTACATCAGAACTAACTACATATGCATCATTATCAACAAAGGGATGGTGGGGTTTAACTGCAGCAAGCCAGCTTTGACTCGGTGGCTATCCTAAACTACGACTGCAAGTAACTTTTTGAGGTGGCGCACACGAGTCCACATATTCACCATATCAATACACCACTATGGATCCGCTCCCGTCTCCCTACGAGAACGCCATCCATAGCACTCACGCTTATCTTGCGTATTTTAGAGTATCCACTTTCACTTGTCTATGAACTGATATAAGCAACCCGGAAGTCCTTTTCCGTGGACACGGCTATTCGAATAGATTAGGTTAACCCTGCAGGGGTGTACTTCTTCACACACGCTCTCACCACTTACCGCCGTTTACACGACATGTACTCGGCAACCTTCAAGCGGAAGCCCAACGTGGGTGTCGGCCACGGCCTGCCTAAACACTCAAGTCTCTAGTCCAGGTTTATCGCCTATTCGGGTTCCATCCATGAGGAGATCCGGCCGGAGTTTCGCTCACAGCCCCAAACGATGTGTACAGGGTTCCGTGACACCAAACGGGTGCCCGGTTTACCCGGCCACGTGCCTACCGCATCACAGCCCACCCCTACGGTCAGCGCTGTCCACGGCCTCCAGCATACTACAAACACCAGAAACTACCTGCAACTCCTGGACAGAGGACAAGGGTGATTAAGAAGCCGAGAGGGTCCATTGGTTTCGGGCCCAATGGGTGGTAGTAGCTGAATCATGGATCACAAACACAGAACTCAGTTCCTGAGGACGGCTGCAATGAGACAACCCACCATGTACTCCTACATGGCCTCTCACCGCTACCTTTACCAAATCGTGTTCACACACTTAGCTCACACACAGTAGGACATGTTCACACACCTCTGATTCATCCCCGATGAATCAGACCTGACTCAACTCTAAGCAGTAGCAGGCATGACAACAAACATGAATGAGTAGGCACAACAGGGCTCAAACAACTCCTACTCATGCTAGTGGGTTTCATCTATTTACTGTGGAATGACAGGTCATGCAAAGGATAAAGGGGTTCAACTACCGCAGCATGTAACAGTTGAATCGGTGTTGTCCTAATGCAGTAAAAGAGAGCAGGAGCGAGAGAGTAGGATTGTATCGGAATGGACAAGGGGGTTTTGCTTGCCTGGCACTTCTGAAGATAACATTGAGTCTTCATCAGTGTCAACGATCACATCATCGGTATCACGTCTATCGAGAGGGGACAAGTACCGGCAAATACAGAAAAGACACGATCAATGCAATGCACAATATGATGCATGCTATGACATGGCAATATGAATGTGTTTTGGGCTAATGCACCTAAAACCAGATTAGATGAAGTTGGTTTGAATACAAGATTCAAATTCAAACTCCATATGTGGATATTTAAATGCCCTTTATTTGATTTGTACTAAACAGCAGCTATAAGTTGTTCTAACATGCATGAAAATGGTACAGATGGATTCCTTGAATTTTTCTGATAATTTTTCATATATAATTTATTTAATTTGGAATTACGGTTAATTTTCTATGATTTTTAGAAGTTTATATAATTTTCTGGAATTTATAAATCATTTAATAATTATCTAAATTCCAGAAAGGAATTATTGCGTCAGCACTAGGTCATGCTTGCATCAGCAAGTCAACAGGGCTGCCCCGGGTCAAACCTGACCAGTGGGGCCCACTGGTCAGTGACCCAGAGCTGTTTAGTGTCAATGACAGGTGGGGCCCTGCTGTCAGTGTCTATTAAACTAACTAACATTTAGTTAATACTAATCCTAGCCTAATTAGCCGGGCGGGGCCCGCAGGTCAGTGAGAGAGGGGGAGGTCAAACCGGGCAGTGGGTCAACCCACGCCGGTCAGCGGGTCAGCGGGCGCCGGCGTTTAGCCGCCGGCGAGCCCGACGCGGCGGCGCAAGTGCAATTCGCTGTTCCGGCCACCAAAAGGGTCGGGGAGGGTACCTACGGGGAGCTGGGGATGGGCTGAGGCTCTTGGTGGAGGGACTTGAGCTCGGGGCGGTCGGAATCGACGCCGGCGGCGAGCTATGCGGCGGCCGGAGCTCGGGCACGCTCGGACACGGCGTTTTGGGGCACGGGAGGAGGAGTGGGTAGGTGCTCTGGGTTCCCGGGAACGCGACGAGGACGACAGCGTGCTCAGACGCGACGTGCGGGGCCTCTAGCCGCGGCGACCTCGTGGCCGGCGGCGACGAGCTCTCGGGCTCGGTGGGAGATGGGGCTAGGGGGCGAGAACGGAGGGGGCGAGCACAGGAGAGGCAGCGGAGGCTCACAGCGATGGCGATGGGATGCTCGGCGAGGTCGGGGACGGCCCGGAGCCGACGAATTCGTCGACGGCGACCGGCGGGTCCGAAGAGGGGAAGAACGGCGGGGCGGCGCCTCGGGGCTTCTCCGGTCGCGTGAGATGGCGGGGAGGGTGAGGATGGAGTGGCGGAGCTGGTGGGCTAGTTGGGGGGGCGAGGGAGGCCCTGTGGCCGCGGTGGTGGCGAGCGGCGGCGACGGCAGCTGTCGGGCGCGAGAGAGAGAGATCCAGGGGAGAGGGTGAGGACGGGGGAGAGAGTGGCGGGGCGTCGGAGCGATCCAGACGGCTCTCGCGGGTCTGTCCGCGGCGCCACGCAAGCTAGCAGGCAGGAGGTGGCACGGGCGCGTGTGTGCACACGGCGAGCACACGCTCGGCGCCCTCTGGCGCGGTGGAGACGACGACTGGCAGCGCCAGTCAGCTGGGCCAGTGCAGATGGGCCGCCAGGTAAGTGGCCCAGGTGATTCCCTTCTCTCTCTGTGTCTTTTATTTTAATTACTGTTTTCTATTTTTCTGTAACTGTGAGGCTTTATTAAAAATACTTAGGCATCTCTAAAAATCCAGAAAATAATCAGGGGCTCTGTTTAGATTATTTCCAACAGCCCACACTTATTTTTAGGATTATTTGGGCATTTAAGATATTTACTAGCATTTAAATGCCCAAAAGCAAAGTACATATGATTTTATTCAGTGACCAAATATGTCATGGAAAAAATGTGCAACCCTCTGGTTATGGTTTCAAGCATTTTCCAGAAATGATGAACATTTTTGGAAGCCATTTGGATCACTGAAAATATTTTTGGGTTGAACCTATTTGATTTCCATTTGGTACTAGGGTTTAGGCAATCCCCATTTCAAATTTCATTTGAATTTAAACATGATGCAGCAACCAAGCTAGTCCATGGCTAGGGTAAAGCTAGGGATGTGACAACTCACCCCCACTAAACAGGAATCTCGTCTCGAGATTCAAGCGTAGGGTAGGATGAAGGGGAAGCGGAAACTAGCATAATCTTCACGATCCAGGTTACACTTCATAGGAACGTTGATTCGATCACCATCATCGTCTTAAAGTCTTGCTCTGAGAATTCCTGTCAACATGACATGGAGGGAAGAAGGAGACTCTAGAAGGGTCGATCTTCTCGAAGATCGAACACCTCACGGAATGAGACATAGCAACATCTCTTGAGCTGGGAGACGAAGCACAGATTTGAAGAAATGGAGTGGAGCAGATGACGAAGGTTCACTAGGTAGACAACGATTCCACGCTTAAGAAGGTGGTAAACGATTGCCAACGTAGCGAGGGGTTGAGTTGCCATGATACCACGACGAAACATCCTGGAGGAAGGTGATCGTAGAGTATTACCTTAAGTGGCAAAAAGAATTACTTTTGATTCAGAGATCATTGAAACTCTTCATACCAGCATAAGGCAATTCACAACGATCGTTTGGAGGGGGTCTGTAGAATGGCATACTCGGACTTGGATGATGTGGATTACCTTGTTGAAGACAACGTAATGGATGAATTTGCTTATCACCGGAGGTGGAAGAGACTCATGGTAGAATGGCACATTGGCGGTGCAAGCTGGGAACAAAATGCAAATGCTGGGAATGATTCTGGTAACTGGGGAAGAACCCAACAATAGAGAGTGAATTCACTGTTGGAGTGGTTATAGCATAACCGAAGAATCTGGGGCAATCCCCATTTCAAATTTCATTTGAATTTAAACATGATGCAGCAACCAAGCTAGTCCATGGCTAGGGTAAAGCTAGGGATGTGACATCAATCGGCTCCGGGCCGTCCCCGACCTCGCCGAGCATCCCATCGCCATCGCTGTGAGCCCCCGCACCGAACCCCCCTCTCCCTGATGCCGACTCTTTCCTCTAACCACGGGCTCCGCCGAGCCCGAGAGCTCGTCGCCGCCGGCCACGAGGTTGCCGAGGCTAGAGGCCCCGCACGTCGCGTCCGAGCACGCTGTCGTCCTCGTCGCGTTCCCGGGAACCCAGAGCACCTACCCACTCCTCCTCCCGTGCCCCAAAACGCCGTGTCCGAGCGTGCCCGAGCTCCGGCCGCCGCATAGCTCGCCGCCGGCGTCGATTCCGACCGCCCCGAGCTCAAGTCCCTCCACCAAGAGCCTCAGCCCATCCCCAGCTCCCCGTAGGTACCCTCCCCGACCCTTTTGGTGGCCGGAACAGCGAATTGCACTTGCGCCGCCGCGTCGGGCTCGCCGGCGGCTAAACGCCGGCGCCCGCTGACCCGCTGACCGGCGTGGGTTGACCCACTGCCCGGTTTGACCTCCCCCTCTCTCACTGACCTGCGGGCCCCGCCCGGCTAATTAGGCTAGGATTAGTATTAACTAAATGTTAGTTAGTTTAATAGACACTGACAGCAGGGCCCCACCTGTCATTGACACTAAACAGCTCTGGGTCACTGACCAGTGGGCCCCACTGGTCAGGTTTGACCCGGGGCAGCCCTGTTGACTTGCTGATGCAAGCATGACCTAGTGCTGACGCAATAATTCCTTTCTGGAATTTAGATAATTATTAAATGATTTATAAATTCCAGAAAATTATATAAACTTCTAAAAATCATAGAAAATTAACCG
>NW_025231255.1:0-1755 GCF_018294505.1 Triticum aestivum
GGAAGTTAATTTTGATTTACATGGTTTCACTTAATACATGCACGCATCACAATTGTCCACTTACTCATTTCTGCACGTTATTGTCGCAACAACAAGCAACTAATTCTTTTGGAAACTACTCATACTACTATACTCCCTCCGTTCCCCAGTATAAGACATTTCAGTTTTTTTCTTGATTCATATGTATCTAGACACATTTTAGTATGTATGTATTCCATATTTTGAAATATCTAAAAGGTCTTATATTAATGAATGCAGTGAGTATTTTTTTATTCTTTGAAAGTCTTCCAAAAGAATCACACATAGACATGCCTAAGCCTGTGCGGAGATTTTAGGTTTGGTGTATTCTTTGCCCTATGGAAGAAAGAAGAATTGCAGCACCATTTGTTTTAGTGTTCTAGCCATTAGTTCTTGTATTTTCTGGAAAGAACACAAACTAGCATATTTCCCCACTTAAATTTCCACTTGCATAGTACATATATAGTACTGTACGGGGTCATGCTATTCGTCACCCTGGGCAAGGAATAGTTATTCTTCACCCTCCTCTATTTTAACACAAATGCACCGTAATTTTATGTTCCATAAATTTTGTCTTATTTCATACATAAAAAGAGAACGTAAGAAAAGATATAATCGCCATAAAAATATTTCATGTTACGTAATTTTCCAAACGTAAAAGCATAGTGTAAATTATACATAAAATGTAATTTTCTGGTCTTATGACCTATATTTTTAATTTTTTTGTCAAATTTTACGTAGTGAAACGATATAAATGTAATTATCTGTATTCAAAATGTAATTTATTTATGAAACGGTCATAAGATTATCTCAGCTGAAGAATAACTTATCCTGCACCCTGGATCATGAATAGTAACACTAGTACTGTACGTGCATATATAACTTAATTTTTGAAGAATTTTCTGAAGCTTGAAATTATGGTCTTCGAGTTCTGTAAATTAAAGGATAGAGGCAAACCCAGGAGCACAAAACAGTTCCAGTTAGATATTTAAAAAAACTACTATACTCCCTCCGTCACGGTTTAGAAGGCGCGCTTGAAAATTCTCTGGGACCTAGGTGGTTATCTATTGGTTGTGAGATGGGCTAAAAAATAGCATTCACACTACGCATGCATATAGAAATAGTATATCGGAGTACTAATTAGCTACTAGAAATAAATGCAATGCGCCCTAAACCTTGTCTATTATGGAAACGCACGCAAATTTAATTGTGTCTTCTAAACTGTGACGGAGGTAGTATCAGCCATGGATACATGCAAATTATTAAACCCGCAGCCACACCATTAATTATCCAGAATAACATTTCAACTGTAAACGTTAGAAACCAGGTGAGAATTAATAAGACTATAATTAGTTATGAAATTTCCCCGAGCCACCCATGTGCTTTGCCTTTGTAGTAAACTATGTTTTTACAAAATGCATGCAGTTCACGTAGAGAAAATATGGTGGGTTGGGGGAAAATTCAATGCAAAATGATCAATAAATGTGTTCAAGATTCAGTCTACGGAGAAGGCCAAGAAGAAACTTTGCAGACATAATATATTAAAACTTTATTTAAGGTCCAGCTAGAGAATGCTACAAGGGGTCCACGACTATTGACGTGCATGTAATGGGGCTCAGGAAATTTCTTTCACAAGAATTCCCTAATCCAAGAAGATATATAGTACATATTTCATGGAGTATGGATGGTATGCATCATGTGCGCATCACAGAAAGAGTTAGTGCCTATTTTCTTATG
>NW_025231255.1:2262-2548 GCF_018294505.1 Triticum aestivum
TCACACTCAAACTCTTTATTTTAAGATAAAATACTGGCTGCTTAATCCTGCAGAAAAGATGTTGATTTTTAATTCCCTAAGAGCAAAGCATATCATGAACCGGTACTAAAAGGTGGTGGCAGGCTGGTGTCAGGTTGCGGCCCCACCATGACCTATAGTACCTGTCCATGCCACAAACAGGGACTAGAAGTTCACCTTTAGTCCCGGTTCGTGTAGCCAACCGGGACTAAAGACAACACTATATATAGTGCTTCTTCCAGCCCGAGCCGAAGCGCTCTGTTTTTCC
>NW_025231255.1:2711-4977 GCF_018294505.1 Triticum aestivum
CTCCTTTCTGTTTTCTTCCCCTCTTGCTCGAGCTCCAACCTTCATTTTTCCCGAAATTTTCCAACATTTGAAGGCACCCCATCCATCCAAGTGATCACAAAGGTTAGCAACTCTGTCCTTTCATCTCTCATTGCTACATTAGCTCTTGCAATGCTCTATAAGTATAGTGATTTGTGGGTTTTTAGTTTGGGAGGAATTATATGTTGTAGTTTATTTGATTTATAAGCAATTTGAGGTCAAAATAACTCTTAGTTTGCATATGTAGGTGTGGTTTACTTAGTGCCTTCCCGTCTCTGTCCTAACCACCGTCTATAGCCCCACACCGCTCCGTCGCCGGCACCACGTTGTGGTGAGCCTCTTGTTCTTATCTTTTTAATATAAGAAAAAATTCATGTTTGTGTTATTTAGATATATAGTTACATGTATAATTATCTTACCCGTATGTTGTTTGTTATACATAGTGCCATGGTTTTGATATCCGTACCCGTTGGCCCTCGTCCGGGTTATGATTCGGATGTGGTATATTATCTTTTATAACTATTTGTTGCATTTCCTATTTATGAAAAAGTATGCCCATCAAGTTGACATAGATTATTTTTTCTAGGAGGTATGTGAACCAGAAATTCCAACCGACCCTATTGTCGAGAGGTTAAATTTAGTTGAAAAAAACGAGTATTTGAAAGAAAAATTGAAAAGAATTGAGGGGGAGAAGATGGAATTGGAGTTGCATGTTGCCGATGTCGTCGATCATCACAAGATCAAGATGGAGAAAATGCGCTTTAAGATTAGAAAGATTAGAAAATATGCCATCGATAGTGAGGCTTGGTATCATTATGCTGTTGGGTCAATTGTTACCTTAGTTGCCATCTTGATCGCATTTGTTGTTGCATTTAAATGCTTTAGATAGAGAGTTATTTTTATGTTGTTTTATGAGACAAGTGTTGTATGAACTTTATGTATGAATTTGTATTAATTTGGTCTTTTCGGTGCTGTGTAAATGAAGATGAGCCGGCAATGTATGTACGATGACCGATGCTCTCCCCGGCTCATTAATGGTGTGCATACTTTTCTACTTGCGGCTGAGTCAAACAAGCGGGTGGATGGTTTTATGCCTTGTCCATGTGCTCACTGTAAGAATGATCTGAATTACTCTAAGTCAAGAACCATTCACGTCCGCAAGCCCGTCGGAGAGGGATTTGACCTTCTGGAGATAGTCGGCCATACTCATCTCTCCCATCTTGACATCGTCGAGATCGGCCGTAAAGTGGAGTCGGCGATTGATCTTGTGGTCGTTGAAGAGACCGTTGATGTTGTTCCAGAGATCGACGGCGAGGGGATCGTCGCCGGGCGTCATGACGGCGTCGAGGATACTGAGCGAGACAGACCCATAGAGCCAAGAGCCGACGGTGGCGTCGAGGAGAGACCACTCCGGATTCGGCGCATCGGGAGCATCGAAGTCGAGGTGATCCAGGAGGGCGTACTTGCGACAAGCGGCGCGGAAAAAGGTGCGCCACTGCCGGTGAACGCCGGTGTCAAGCGCGAGGTCGACGGGAATGTGGCCTTTGATGGAGTGGAGACCGACGGCTTGGGCGTGCAGCGAGGTCAAGGAGAAGGACCCCGCGCTCGTCCCGGATCCATCGGCGGCGGTCGCGAGAGGCAGCTTTGCCTTGGCGGCTTGGGCAGCCTCGGCGTCCTGGCGCTCCTTGGCGGCGGCCAGCGCCTGGTGCGTCGCGTCAGCGTCGGATTGCGACATGGATGCGGCGGTGTGGGCACGGCGGCGAGAGAGGTGGTGGTTTCGGCGACAGCGGAAGGAGGAGGAGGGCGGCACAGGCTAGGGTTAGGTTTTTAGGCTCTATACCATGTAAGATTGGGAAAATGTAACGCCCGGATAATTAGGCTAAAGTAACCCCATGTTAACGATGCCACATCACCTCGGATTACTGTTGATAATCTCGCATTAGTTCGAAACGATTCATATTCAAAATTTGAATTTAAGTTAAAAAATTAAAGTTTTCAAAAGTCAAAACTAAATTGTTCCTAATGTGTCAAATAATTCTTAGTAAATATTGGTGGATAAATTATCTTTTAATAAAATATTTAAATGCACTAAAGTAATAGAAATGACAGCAAAAACAATTAATTAGATGCCTTTTATAAAGTTATAATAATAAAACAAATTAGTAGTGTGCCTAAAATAATTGTGGCAGTGGACTGATTAGTAATACTAATATTGGTGCTGACTGAATATTTTATAAAACTAAAATAA
>NW_025231255.1:7422-11724 GCF_018294505.1 Triticum aestivum
TGTCTTTGCTACTTTTGTTGATACCTTTACCTGCATTCCTACTTGCCTAGTATAGGATGCTAGTATTCCATCAGTGGCCCTACATTCTTGTCCGTCTGCTGTGCTATACTATCGGGCTATGATCACTTGGGAGGTTATCACGGGTATATACTATATACTTTATACATGATACATGTGGTGACTAAAGTCGGGTCGGCTTGTGGAGCACCCGCGAGTGATTCACGGATTGGGGGCTGAAAGGACCTTTGTCCCAACGGCCCTCTATGTGGATCTTTGTGGCGGAGCGTCAGGGCAGGTTGAGACTACCTGGGTGAGAGGTGGGCCTGGCCCTGTTCGGCGTTCGCGGATACTTAACACGCTTAACGAGATCTTGGTATTTGATCTGAGTTGGGTCGTTGACCTTATACGCACTAACCGCCACGTGGGACAAGATATGGGCAACCGGCGTCGTGGTATCAGCCGAAGCATTTCTTGACGTCAGCGACGGAGCGGCGCGCGCCGGATTGGACTGGAACGCCACTAGGCTAGGTCTGCTTTCGTCCGCCAACGCAACATGCAGGTGTGCTAAGGGCGATGGGCCCAGACCCCTGTGCGCTTAGGTTTAGACCGTCGTGCTGACCTCTCTGTTATGCCTAGGTGGGGCTGCGACCTGTTGATCTTCCGCGGCAGGGCATGACCCAGAAAAGTGTGTCCGGCCAAATGGGATCGAGCGTGTCGGGTAGTGTGGTGCACCCCTGCAGGGAAGTTAATCTATTCGAATAGCCATGATCTTCGGTAAAAGGACGACTTGGAGTTGTACCTTGACCTTATCACAACTAGAACCGGATACTTAATAAAACACACCATTCCAAGTGCCAGATACAACCCGGTGGTCGCTCTCTAACAGGGCATTGAGGAGGGGATCGCCGGGTAGGATTATGCTACGCGATGCTACTTGGAGGACTTCAGTCTACTCTCTTCTACATGTTGCAAGACGGAGGCTGCCAGAAGCGTAGTCTTCGACAGGATTAGCTATCCCCCTCTTATTCTGGCATTCTGCAGTTCAGTCCACTGTTATGGCCCTTTACACATATATCCATGCATATGTAGTGTAGCTCCTTGCTTGCGAGTACTTTGGATGAGTACTCACGGTTGCCTTATTCCCCCTTTTCCCCATACCTCTACCAGATTGCTGCGATCAGACGATGGAGCCCAGGAGCCAGACGCCACCGTCGATGACGACTACTACACTGGACGCGCCTACTATTACGTGCAGCCCGCGGACGACGACCAGGAGTAGTTAGGAGGATCGCAGGCAGGAGGCATGCGCCTCTTTCGATCTGTATCCCAGTTGTGCTAGCCTTCTTAAGGCAAACTTGTTTACTTATGTCTGTACTCAGATATTGTTGCTTTCGCTGACTCGACTATGATCGAGCACTTGTATTCGAGCCCTCGAGGCCCCTGGCTTGTATTATGATGCTTGTATGACTTAATTATGTTTTAGAGTTGTGTTGTGATATCTTCCCGTGAGTCCCTGATCTTGATAGTACATGTTTGCGTGCATGATTAGTGTACGATTGAATCGTGGGCGTCACAAGTTGGTATCAGAGCCGACTGCCTGTAGGAATCCCCCTTCCACGCTCCTTGGCCGAAGTCGAGTCTAGACATTGCAAAAACTTTTACTAACATGGCTGTGTGCCTTACGGGCCCACGTCGCCATCGGGTGGTACTAGGATCTTTTACTCCTTGATCTTTACTCTGGGACTCTAATCTCTCCCCTATTCGGGTTAAATGATTTTGCTAAAAGGACTAACTTTAGGTTCTCGAAAGACTTTCTCCCGGAGAGCCCCTCACTCCAGATGACCGTCCGCTGCACCAGAAGAATCCGAAGATACTCTCCGATGTTCTCTTGAGACTTTAAGGCGTCGCTTTTGCAATTCCCTTCCATCGATAAACCCCTATGGATAACCACATATACTCGCCATTCATATAATATTTCCCAGTTGATCTTGTTATTACAAGATACCCCGAAATTCTCTCTGTTGTTCCGAGAATTCTTTGAGCTTACTGCCTTGTTGTTCTTTGTCACCTGAATACCCCTACGGATAATTCTCGCACTTACCGAGTATCCGCTCATCCCCAGTTGCTCATGTGTTACACAAAAGTCTTCGAAATACCATTCGATCTTCCGAGAATCCTCAGCAACCTATTGCTTTGGAATTTCTTGTTTGCTTTCATTATGATTACTCCCATAAGTATAGTAATCATATTGGCATCCTTTGTCACCATCATTTTTTAGTCCATTGATTCAATACGTTGTGAATGTTCACAATCATCAGTCGAGTCCTAGGATTGTCTTTCTGGCTCAGACGTCATTTTGAACATGAGCTGGGCCTCGACCAATCAAGTTATCGTTGAATGTACCCCTTAGTCTATTCAATTTATACATTCTTAATCAGAGCATTTGCTTCTGATCCCTTGATTTGGAAATCATAATTCCTTTGCAATTGAGCTTTGAATTAGTCGGTTGTTCTATAATCATATCTCCTTACATTCTTTTTTCCTCTAGTTGTGTGCTGATGCTCACATCAGATCCCTTGTGGACCACCAGACCCTTTGTCGGATTTTAACCGACAATGTCCTTCATATTCAATAAGCTTGTGAGACTTTCCTCGGATACATAATGCCTTTAGTAAATTGTATCCTCTGCTTTCACAAGCATGCTCTACTATCGAGTTTGTGTTATTTCTTCTTGAAAATTGTGGTATATGTTCCTAAGAAGCCCCGACGGGTTGAACCTATGCCTTCCTTAATATGTGTGAACTCGGAAGCTTTCACGAGTCATACTCACCTGGTATTTCACCAGGTAAAACTTTCAACACTAATGCCTTTATCAAAGCGGGAAGTGAATGGAAGGTTGTACATTGACGAAGTGGGAGTCGACCTTGAACCTTGCGTTCATGCCCATGGACACGATGTAGATCTTATCATTAAAACTTCTCTTAAGTTAATTATTCCTTTGTTATAAGTTCATCTTATATCTGGGATCTGGCCTTTTGCAATCGTGGTTCCGACCATGTTCTCCTTTAAATACCATTTCTCGTGCAAGTTTAAGCACTTGTCTTTTGTAGAGCAATACCCCAGTCCATCCTCTACTTGGGTTCGTCGTCGAGTATTACCCCCCCTGATATCTCGAGATTATCTTGGAACTGCATAACTTCTTATGAGATCTTCCTCAAGTACTACATTCTCACTGCTTACGGTTCTTCACGGGCTTCGAGTTATTAAACACTCAAGGGTAGCGATAACTGAATCGAGTCCGCGTCGCGATTAAACAACTCTTAGTAATCTTCTTTACTTGCGAGTTTGTACTCGATCATGTCATTCCTAGCCTGATCGGCTATATCATTAACGTGCAAAATCTTAACTGTGCTACCTGGTCCTTCTTCCCGGAACACAATTTTCGACGCTGAGCTAAGCTTACGTTGATTTCCTTGTCTTATCATTCTACCTCAGACAACAAGCTTGGTTTCGAGTTTGTGTCGTACCCATGGTTCCAATAACCTCTTGCTTCATCATTCTTTTGACTTGATGTGATCGCGGATCGATTACATCTTCAGGTAATCTCTCGATAAATGTGTCGTGATCATTATCGACATTCTGAGCTCTTCCAGAATATCAATCAAATTCATGATGAGAATTTCCATCCTTGCCCCTCGATGATTTGTGTTGTCATCGACTACTTCCTTGCCTTCTTTCCAACACAAACTTGTTCGTGTTTTGTGTTATACCTTGAGTTCCTTGCTACCCAGCATTGTTCTTCTTTACCTCGGAATATTACCACCTTTTATGTCAAGAATGTCGTGGGAATCTCACCACCTCTTAAGAATTCTTGGTATGGTGATATTTCTCACCATCATCATTCTTTCTTGGGTCCTCGTGTTGGTTCCAACCAGGGTACCAACAAGTGAGCGGTGCTGTTTGGATTCCGCCCTTCTAGCAACCCTATTGCTTTGAAGTTAATGGCCGTCCGTTCATTCTTAGACTATCGATTATTGAATCATCATTCCAATGTTGGCCGTGCAACCCAGCCCATATTTCGGGTGCACCTTTCAACCAATGTTTAATTGTGTATGTTTTCCTCGAGCATACATCATTATACCAATTGATCTGACAAATGCTATATCCTTGTTCACATAATTGTGGAAATCCACCTTTTTGGAAATCTCAAGGATTGTCACTGACTCCATCACCTACCCCGTCATCCTCTCTTTGGTTTAAATGATAAACTCTTGTGTT
Source organism: Triticum aestivum (assembly GCF_018294505.1). Classification (NCBI taxonomy): domain Eukaryota; kingdom Viridiplantae; phylum Streptophyta; class Magnoliopsida; order Poales; family Poaceae; genus Triticum; species Triticum aestivum. The sequence continues at coordinate 11,701 of NW_025231255.1, forward strand.
GAAACTCCCTCCCATAGTTAATTT